>NC_143129.1:3304687-3455625 GCF_059928025.1 Delphinapterus leucas
ATGAACTAAATTACAAAACAGAACAGGGTCTCAAATTTAGAAAACCAACTTATGCTTGCTTAAGGGGAAAGGTGAGTTGGGGTGCTGCATAAAACCAGAGATAGAAATTAGCACAGATACCTTTCCATAAGCCAAATATGTAATAGTCAAGACCTACCCCTTGCTCAACGAAATGGACTAAACACCCCATATTCAACGCCTAGGAATACACCTGACTAGTAAGAATCTTCAAACCCATGGATTTATATGTCTCCGTAAGAGAATGAAGCGTGTGTACAGCGGCATGAATGCAGCAGAGAAAATCCGATAAATCCCATTATCAAAATGAATTACACAAACAAAACCCAAGGACAGTGAAATAGAGAGCAATTCTTAAATAATTCATTCAGGGCTTGTGATGCAACCTGGATTTACCACATGTACACCCAGAGCTGAGTGAGACATAAGGTTGGGCACTTCGGGCTGATAGCATTGGTGAGGTTCGATGAGCAAATGCAGACCCTTTGAAGTCATACAGCATGGTACCCATTCCATGGGTCCCAACTCTCTAAGTTTAAGGGATTCTTCCTTCAGCTAAAACATGCATGGGAAACCCACAGTATGCTGCACCGTGTGACTGGCAAACGTTTTCAAATGATTCTCAGTTTTCGTCCCCTTTTACTCGGGTTCACCATTCCAGACCCTTTACGAACACTCTCCCCACTTGGAGAGTCAGTGCCTTTAACCTCCTGTTGGGCACAGTTTGCAATTTCTGCGCAAGATGAAAAGGAATAGGGAGAACGAATGAGAGACTAGCTCTAGGTGTCTGCACGGGCAAATTTAACGCTCATTTCCCACCAGGAAGAGGAATGAACCAAAGGCTCAGCATGCTGAGCCGGAAGCAGATTAGGGCCTGAGGCAATCCTGTGGGTTTGCGGCCAGCTCACAAGATAGCGAGTTGAAGAAATGAGCTCAGGGGCACTGTAACTCACAAACCTGCAGAGTTATAAATGACAGCTATCGTCCAAAAATATATTGAAGGAAGGCTGCGAAGACGACTTGTAAGTGGGGCAGAATCGCAGGAAAACGATTTCAGGGGGTAGACGGGAATTGCATTTAAAGCATAGGAAAAGAGGCAGAACGTCGACAATGATGCTCTTGGCCAAAAAGGGCGTATGCGTTTTCTCCTGAATATATATATTCAGGAAAAAACGCATACGCCCTTTTTGGCCAACCAAGCCAGCATGTTAAAGAAATCTGCACTACAATGAAGTCTCACTGCCCCCCGGTCAAAAGGGTCATCTGAAAAAAGTGTAAAATCCAGAAAGGCAGCACAGGCCATGGAGAACAGGGAGCCTTGTTATGCTGATGGGCGGGATGTAAATTGCCAACAGCCAGTCTGGAAAAATGTATGGTGTTTCCCGGAATATCTAAAAAACAAAGCAACGGAGCCTATGGCACTTCCCCTTATGGTCCTATAGCTTAGGAAAGTTAAAATCAAAAACACACAGCCACCCCAAAGTGTCGGACGGCTCTGTTTACAAGAACCTCGTCTACGGTACAAGTTAAATATCCCAGAATGTGAAAAATGGATAAAGAAGTTGTGGTACGTACGTACAATGGAATATCACTCAGCAATGAAATCTATGTCATCAGGCCCGTCGCGGCATAATGAGTGGATTCAGGTACGATGATTCTAAGTGAAATAAGTCACACAGAAAATGAAACATCATAAGATATCACTACTACACGGAATGTAAACTTGGCTACACATGAACTGAATTACAAAACAGAACAGGGTCTCAAATTTAGAAAACCAACGTATGCTTGCTTAAGGGGAAAGGTGAGTTGGGGTGCTGCATAAAACCAGAGATAGAAATTAGCACAGATACCTTCACATAAGCCAAATATGTAATAGTCAAGGCCTACCCTTTGCGCAATGAAATGGACTAAATACCCCATATTCAACGCCTAGGAATACACCTGACTGGTAAGAATCTTCAAACCCATGGATTTATATGTCTCCGTTAGGGAATGAAGCGTGTGTACAGCAACATGAATGCAGCAGAGAAAATCCGATAAATCCCATTATCAAAATGAATTACAAAAACCAAACACAAGGACCGTGAAATAGAGAGCAATTCTTAAATAATTCATTCAGGCTTGTGATGCAACCTGGATTTACCACATCTACACCCAGAGCTGAGTGTGACATAAGGTTGGGCACTTCGGGCTGATAGCACTGGTGAGGTTCGATGAGCAAATGCAGACCCTTTGAAGACATACTGCATGGTACCCATTCCATGGGTCCCAAATCTCCAGTTATAAGGGATTCTTCCTTCAGCTCAAAACATGCATGGGAAACCCACAGTATGGTGGACCGTGTGACCGGCAAACGTTTTCAAATGCATCTCAGTTTTCCTCCCCTTTTACACGGGTTCACCATTCCAGACCCTTTACTCACACTCTCCCCACTTGGAGAGTCAGTGCCTTTAACCTCCTGTTGGGCACAGTTTGCAATTTCTGCGCAAGATGAACAGGAATAGGGAGAACCAATGAGAGACTAGCTGTAGGTGTCTGTACGGGCAAATTTAACGCTCATTTCCCACCAGGAAGAGGAATTAACCAAAGGCTCAGCATGCCCTGCTGGAACCAGATAAGGGCCTGAAGCAATCCTGCGGGTTTGCGGCCAGCTCACAAGTTAGCGAGATGAAGAAAGGAGCTCAGGGGCACTGTAACTCACAAACCTGCAGAGTTATAAATGACAGCTATCGTCCAAAAATATTTTGAAGTATGTCTGCGAAGAGGACTTAGAATTTGGGCAGAAATTCAGGAAAACGATTTCAGGGGGTAGACTGGAGTTGCACTTCAAGCCTAGGAAAAGACGGAGAACAGCGACAATGATGCACTTGGCCAAAAAGGGCGTATGCGTTTTTTCCTGAATATAATCAGGAAAAAACGCATACGCCCTTTTTGGCCAACCAAGCAAGCGTGTAAAGAAATCTGCACTAAAATGAAGTCTCTCTGCCCCCCGGTCAAAAGGGCCATCTGAAAAAAGTGTAAAATCCAGAAAGGCAGGACAGGCCATGGAGAAGAGTGAGCATTGTTATCCTGATGGTCGGCATGTGAATTGCCAACAGCCACTCTGGAGAAGTGTATGGTATTTCCTGAAACACATAAGAAACAAAGCAACACAGCCTATGGCACTTCCACTTATGGTCCTATAGCTTAGGGAAATTAAAATCAAAACCACACAGGCACCCCAAAGTTTGGAACGGCTCTGTTTACAAGAACCTCTTGTACGGTACAAGTTAAATATCCCAGAGGGCGAAAAATGGATAAAGAAGTTGTGGTTCTTACGTACAATGGAATATCACTCAGCAATGAAATCTATGTCATCAGGCCTGTCGCGGCATAATGAGTGGATTCAGGTACGATGATTCTACGTGCAATAGGTCACACAGAAAAAGAAACATCATAAGATATCACTAATACACGGAATGTAAACTTGGCTACACATGAAATGAATTACAAAACAGAACAGTGTCTCAAATTTAGAAAACCAACTTATGCTTGCTTTTTGGGAAAGGTGAGTTCGGGTGCTGCATAAAAACAGAGATTGAAATTCGCACTGATACCGTTCCATAAGCCAAATATGTAATAGACAAGACCTACTGCTTGCTCAACGAAATGGGCTCAACACCCCATATTCAACGCCTAGGAATATACCTGCCTAGCAAGAATCTTAAAACCCATGGATTTATATGTGTCCATAAGAGAATCCAGCGTGTGTTCAGTGGCCTAAAGGCAACAGTGAAAATCCGATAAATCACATTATCAAAATAAATTTCAAAAACAAAACACAATGACAGTGAAATAGAGAGCAATTCTTAAATAATTCACTCAGGGCTTCTGATGCAACCTGGATTTACCACATGTACACCCAGTGCTGGGGAGACATAAGGCCGGACACTTCGCCCTGATAGTATTGTTGAGGTTCGGTGAGCAATTGCAGACCCTTTGAAGTCATACTGCATGGTACCCATTCCAAGGGTCCCAACTCTCCAGGTTTAAGGGATTCTTCCTTCCGCTACATCATGTATGGGAAACCCAGAGTATGGTCCACCATGTGATTGGGAAACGTTTTCAAATGCATCTCAGTTTTCGTCCCTTTATACTCGGGTTCACCATTCCAGATGCTTAACTAACACTCTCCCCACTTGGAGAGTCAGTGCCTTTAACCTCCTGTTTGTCACAGTTTGCAATTTCTGCGCAAGATGAACAGGAATAGGGAGAACCAATGAGAGACTAGCTGTAGGTGTCTGCACGGGCAATTTAATGCTCATTTCTCACCAGGAAGTGGAATTAACCAAAGGCTCAGAATGCCGTGCCGGAACCAGATTAGGGCCTGAAGCAATACTGCGGGTGTGCAGGCAGCTCACAAGATAGCGAGTTGAACAAAGGAGCTCAGGGGCACTGTAATTCACAAACCTGCAGAGTTATAAATGACAGCTATCGTCCAAAAATATATTGAAGGAAGGCTGCGAAGAGGACTTGAAAGCGGGGCAGAATTCCAGGAAAACGATTTCAGGAGGTAGACGGGAAATGCACTGAAAGCATAGGAGAAGAGGCAGAACCTCAACAATGATGCACTTGTTCAAAAAGTGCATATGCGTTTTTTCCAAGGCCCTCCTTAAAGAGGGTAGGGGGCTCCCAGCATGCTTCAGTGGCCAACAGAGGGCCCACATCGCCAAGGTGACGTGAGCCAGCCAGGCAGGAGTGACCTCACATCAGAGGGCCCACCTCACAGAAGGGTAAGGGACCCAGCCATTATCAGACTCTCACCAGAGGGCCCACATCAGCAAGGGGCTGGGAACCAGGCAGGAGTGTCTTCACACCCGTGGGGCCACATCATCGCAAGTTGAGGTACCCAGCACATGTGGCCTCAAACCAGAGGACCCACATCTCCATGGGTCTCGGAGCGAGGCAGGCAGGATGAACCTCAAAACACGTGGCCCATTGTATAAAAAAGGTGAGGAATCCAGCAGTTGGAACATCCCAGCAGGCGGCCCAGAGCACCGAGGCTATGGGATCCAGGCAATGATGAACTCACAACAGAGGGCCCTCATCATGAAACTGTGAGCAACCTAGCCATTGTGACCTCAGAGCACAAGGCCCACATCCCCATGGGGAAGGGAACCAAGCAGGAGTGTCATCGCACCAGTGGGCACACATCAGAAAATGTGGGGAGCCCAGCAGTTAGGGCCTGATGCCAGAGGGCCCTCATCACCGAGGAGAGGAGGCTACCAGCAGGCTCCAACTGCTACAAGAGGGCCAACGTCGCCAATGCGGGGTGTGCCAGCCAGGCAGGAGTGACCTCAGAGCAGAGGGCAAACCTCAAAAAAGTGTGAGGAACCCAAAGAGGATTAGACTCTCACCAGAGGGCCCACATCACCAAGAGGATCAGAACCAGGCAGGACTGTCTTCACACCAGGGTGACCACATCATAGAAAGGTGAGGAACCCAGCACATGTGGCCTAAACCAGAAGACCCACATCTCCAAGGGGCTCGGAGTGAGGCATGCAGGAGTAGCCTCACAACACAGGGCCCATAGAATAAAAAAGCTGAGGAATCCTGCAGTGGGAACCTCCCAGCAGGCGGCCCAGAGCACCGAGTCTATGCGATCCAGGCTGCAGTGAACTCACAGCAGAGGGCCCATATCATGAAACTGTGAGCAACCCAGCCATTGGGACCTCACAGCAGAAGGCCCACATCCCCATGGGGTTGGGAACATGGCAAGAGTGTCCTCGCACCACTTAGCACGTATCAGAAAAAGTGGGTACCCAGCAGTTACGGCCTGACGCTAGAGAGCCCTCATCACCGAGGGGAGGTGGCTCCCAGCAGGCTCCAACTGCCACAAGAGGGCCGATGTCGCCAAGGCGGGGTGTGTCAGCCAGTCAGTAGTGACCTCACAGCAGAGGGCCCACCTCACAGAAGGGTGAGGAACCCAGCCAGGATCAGACTCTCACCAGAGGGCCCACATCACCAAGGGGATAGAAACCAGGCAGGAGTGTCCTCACACCAGTGGGGCCACATCATCGAAAGGTGAGGGACCCAGCACACGTGGCCTCAAACCAGAGGACACACATAACCAAGGGGCTGGGAGTGAGTCAGGCAGGAGGAGTCTCCAAACAGAGGGCCCATAGAAGAGAAAAGGTGAGGAATCCCACAGTTGGAACCTCCCCGCAGGCGGCCAGGAGCAGCGAGGCTATGGGATCCAGGCCGGAGTGAACTCACACCAGAGGGCCCTCATCATGAAACTGAGCCACCCACCGTTGGGACCTCAGAGCAGAAGGCCCACATTCCCATGGGGTTGGAAACCTGGCAGGAGTGTACTCACACCACAGGGCGCACATCAGAAAATTTTGGGAGCCCAGGAGTTAGAGCCTGACGCCAGAGGGCCCTCATTACCGAGGGGAGGAGACTCCCAGCAGGCACCAACTCCCAACTGAGGGCCCACGTCGCCAAGGTGACGTGTGCCAGTCAGGCAGGAGTGACCTCACAGCAGAGGGCCTACCTCACAGAAGGGTGAGGAAACCAGCCAGGATAAGACTCTCACCAGAGAGCCCACATCACCAAGGGGACCGGAACAAGGCAGGAGTGTCCTCACACCAGTGTGGCCACATTATAGAAAGGTGACGAACCCAGCACATGTGGCCTAAACCAGAGGACCCACATTTCCAAGGTGCTCCGAGTGAGGCAGGCAGGAGTAGCCTAACAACACAGGGCCCACAGAATAAAAAATGTGAGGAATCCAGCAGTTGGAACCCCCCAGCAGGTGGCCCAGAGTACGGAGCCTATGGGATCCAGGCCACAGTGAACTCACAGCAGAGGGCTCACATCATGACACTGTGAGCAACCCAGCTGGTGGGACCTCAGAGCAGAAGGCCCACATCCCCATGGGGATGGGAACGTGGCAGGAGTGTACTCGCACGACAGGGCACATATCAGAAAATTTTGGGAGCCCATGAGTTAGGGCCTGACGCCAGAGGGCCCTCATTACCGAGGGGAGGAGACTCCCAGCAGGCACCAACTCCCAACTGAGGACCCACATCGCCAAGGTGATGTGTGCCAGCCAGGCAGGAGTGACCTCACAGCAGAGGGCCCACCTCCCAGAAGGGTGAGGAATCCAGCCAGGATCAGACTCTCACCAGAGGGCCCCCATCACCAAGGGGATGGGAACCAGGCAGGAGTGTCCTCACACCAGTGGGGCCACATCAATAAAGGTGAGGAAACCGGCACATGTGGCCTCAAACCAGAGGACCCACATCACAAAGGGGCTGGGAGTGAGTCAGGAAGGAGGAGCATGAAAACACAGGACCCAAAGAATAAAAATGGTAAGGAATCCAGCAGTAGGAACCTCCCAGCAGGCGGCTCAGAGCACAGAGTCTATGGGATCTAGGCCTGAGTGAACTAACACCAGAGAGCCAACATCCTGAAACTGTGAACAACACAGGTGTTGGGACCATAGAGCAGAAGGCACATGGGGATGGGAACCTGGCAGGAGTGCCCTCACACCACTTAGCACGTATCAGAAAATGTGGGTAACCAGCAGTTAGGGCCTGATGCCAGAGGGTCTCATCACTGAGGGGAGGAGGCTCCCAGCGGGCTCCAACTGCCACCAGAGGGCCGACGTCGCCAAGGCGGGGTGTGTCAGCCAGGCAGGAGTGACCTCAGAGAAGAGGGCCCACCTCACAGAAGTGTGAGGAGCCCAACCAGGATCAGACTCTCACTGGAGGGCTCACATCACCAAGGGGATGGGAACCAGGCAGGAGTGTCCGCACACCAGTGGGGCCACATCTGCGAAAGGTGAGGAACCCAGCACATGTGGTCTCAAACCAGAGGACACACATCACCAAGGGGCTGGGAGTGAGGCAGGTGTCTGGAGGGGCACATTTAACTCTAATTTCCCACCAGGAAGAGGAATTAACCAAAGGCTCAGAGTGCCGTGCGGGACCCTGATTACGGCCTGAAGCAAACCTGCGGTTCTGTGGCCAGCTTTCAAGGAAACGAGTTAAGAAAGGAAATCACAGGCACTGTAATTCACAAACCTGCAGAGTTGTAAATGACAGCTATTGGCAAAAATATATTGAAGTAAGTCTGCACAGAGGACTTGAAAACGAGGCAGAATTGCAGGAATCATATTTCAGGAGGTAGATTGGAATTGCATTTAAAGCATGTGAAAAGCGGCAGATCTTTGACAGTGATGCACTTGGACAAAAAGTGCGTATACATTTTTTCCTGAATATATTCAGGAAAAAACGCATATGCCCTTTGTGGCCAACCAAGAATTCGAGCAATGGAAATCCGCACTACAATGAACTCTCATTTCCCATTCGTCAAAAGAGCCATCTGAAAAAAGTGTAAAACCCAGAAACACAGGACAGGCCATGGAGAACAGGGAGCCTTGTTATGCTGATGGACGGGATGTAAATTGCCAACAGACACTCTGGTGATGTTTATAGTGTATGCTGAAACATCTAAAAAACAAAGCTACAGAGCCTAGGGCACTTCCACTTTTGGCCCTATAGCTTAGGAAAATTAAAATCAACAAGACACAGCCAACACAATATCCAGGGCTGCTGTGTTTACAAGAACCTTGAGTCCAGTACAAATTAAATATCCCAGAAAGAAAAAAATGGATAAAGGAGTTGTCCTACTTACGTACAACGGAATATCACTCAGCAATGAAATCAATGTCATCAGGCCTGTAGCAGCAAATTGAGTGGATTTAAGTATGATGATTCTAAGAGAAATATGTCACACAGAGAAACATAATTATCATAAGATATCACAAATAGAGGGAGTGTAAACTTGGCTACACATAAACTGAATTACAAAACCGAGCAGAGTCTCACATTTAGATAAAAACTTATGCTTGCTTAACGGGAAAGTTGAGTTGGGGTGCTTTATAAAACCAGAGATTGAAATGAGCACACATACCGTTCCATAAGCCAAATATGTAATAGACAAGACCTACTCTTTGCTCAACGAAATAGACTAATCCATGGTGTATCACCTCACACCTGTTAGAATGGGCATCATCAGAAAATCTACAAACAACAAATGCTGGAAAGGGTGCGGAGATAAGGAAACATCTTCCACTATTGTTGGGAATGTAAATTGATGCAGTCACTGTGGAGAACATTATGGAGTTTCTTATAAAACTAAGAATAGAATTACCATATAATACAGCAATCCCACTACTGGGCATATACCCAGACAAAACCATAAAACGAAAAGAGACATTCACCGCAATGTTCATTGCATCACTATTTACAATATCCAGGTAATGGAAGCAACCTAAATGCCCACAGACAGACGAATGCATAAAGATGAGGTACATATATAAAATGGAATATTACTAAGCCATAAAAAGGAATGAAATTGGGTCATTTGTAGAGACGTTGATGGATCTAGAGACTGTCATACAGAGTGAAGTAAGTCAGAAAGAGAAAAACAAATCCTGTATATAAATGCATATATGTGGAACCTAGAAAAGTTGTACAGATGAAGCGTTTTGCAAGGCAGAAATAGAGCAACAGATGTAGACAACAAACGTATGGACACCAAGGGGGGAAAGCTGTTAGGGGGGTGGTGGTGGGAGGAGTTGAGAGATTGGGATTGGCATGTATACATTTCTATGTATAAAATAGGTAACCAAAAAGAACCTGCTGTATAAAAAATAAAATAAAATTCAAAATTACAAAAAGTAAAACAGAAAAAATATTCTTCCCTTCACATACATGTATTTATATGAATAAATTATTTCCATGCTTATATCTGTAAATACAAAAAAGAGGAATAAAATCTACCTTGAACCAAAAACGAAAAAAAGAAAAAAAAACAGAACCCACCAGTTACACAGAGGAAAACCGTATCAGGGCCCTTGCTCCAGTTGTAAACAATTCTGAAGTTGGTCAGTGGTGGGGAATCATCTCCCATTCAGCCAGCATGCCCCACGCAACAAGCGTCCTCATTGCAAAGCTGGGGGCCCGTGCCGAGGCATCTGTGAGTAAACGTGGGCCGAGCCCCAGGCCAGCTGCTGCTGAAATGTTCCCACCCTTCCCAGGTAAAACACCTGAATATGTACAAGGACTTGAAAGCCTAGAGGAAGGGCCATGGAGCCACATGAGCGACAGCATGCCAGCCGACTTGGTGCCTGCAGGCCAGACAGGATGGTCCTGGCCCTGGGTGCTCTTCTGGAAGCTTTCCATTTCCCTGCCTGAGATACCCCTCCTGTCCCGGCCCCCACTGCTTTCTTCCTTACTCACCTCTGCCCAGGGAGAAATTCCAGCGGCAGGTATGGGTGGCACATCCTCTTCTTTAGCAGGTGGCATCTTGGCAACTGCTGCAGAAAGTCCAGCAGAGCCCCACTCACACTGGGCAACCCACAAAGCCGTGGCCTCTCACTCCCTCCCACCAGTCCAGCCCCGAGACTGCTGACAGGGCAGAAAATGGCGTCAGGCACAGCTGCAGGTGCTCTTGCTGCCTGGAGCGGTGTTTATATTGATCTCAACCCAGGCACACCTGGGGAGGTCTGGCCGGCACGGTCGGGCTTCCCAGGCCAGCCAATAATCACCCCTCAGGGGCTCACAGTTGCAGAAACTGGAACTTGCTGAATCGGCCAGGTCCAAGGAACAGGTGTGGGCTCCTGAGAGTCAGGATAGACAAGGGGCTGCAGCTCTGGCTTGTTTTCTAATTATATTATCTGGCCCATGAGTGGGAGACAACTTCAAGAAAACCCTCTCCTAATGAGAGGAACCCAGGAGTCAGGGAGAGGAGGGGTGGGTGGTGGGTGGAGACAGAGGCCTGGTGCCCCGGGTGCAGTGGAAGTCTCTGGAAGACCAGGTGGAGGGAGGCCACACAGAGTGATGCCCAGGGTCACAGACCTGTCGGAGCTGCTGTTTGTTAGTTCAAGTCCTGCTCTGAGGTGCTCTGTGTCAGATCTGAGTGACAGGTGAGCTGGGAGTGCTCTGCAATGAGGGCGATGTGCATGGCTCCTGTGTGCCCAGCCCTGCCACGGTACCTGAAAGGGTTGCTCTGTATCCTGGGAGGGGCCTGACCACGAGAGCCCCGTGGGCTGGGGTGGGGGTGGGGTACCTGCCCAGGTGAGCTCCATATCCTGGGATTGGCCTGACCTCGAGAGCCCCATGGGCTGCTGGAGTCCTGGTAAAAGATGTCAGGACAGTCAGTGAAGCCACCGAGGATATACCTCCAGTAGTTCCTAAACCCTACACCCTGCTGGTCATTCTACCAACCACCAGGACATGGTATTCTGTATTAGTCTTCAATGAAGCCTTCTTTTGTATTCTATTAGTCCCAGAGTCACAAGAAATTTTGGCTTGTGAGTGGCAGGACTCAACATACAACTAAAACAATACTTCCGGGCCGTGTTGCCCCAAGGGTTCAAAAATTCCCACACCATCTTTGGGGAAAGCTCAGCTAAAGACCTAAAAGTTCTACCTCTGGAAAAGGAAACACTCCTTCAATATGCAGACGACATTCTGATCGCCAGCCCTACTAAGGAGACCTCTGAACTACCAAGCCAATAAAGGATACAAGTTGTCCAAGAAAAAGCTCAAATATCACAGACTATGGTGACCTGCGTGGGCTGCATTCTCACAGAAGGTCGGAGAAGCCCATCCCAGGAAAGGGAAGAAACAATTTACAGCCTTACCCATTTCTAAAACTAGAAGACAGCTTAGGGGTTCCTGGGGAGGCCAGGGTTTGCTGCTTCTGGATCCCTAACTACAGTCTACTAGCTGGGCCTCTATATGAAACACTGAAAGAAAAAGATGATGATCCTTTTGAATAGAATCCAGAAGTGGCCTTTCAAGAATGGAAAGAGCAGTCAATTCAGACCCTTGCCCTGGAACTCCCTAATTTAGCTAAACCCTTTGACCTTTACATTCCTAGTGAAATTTGAATGGCCATTGGAGTATTAGTGCAAAACCTGGGACCACTTGAAATGGAACAATGCAAGAATGCCATCCAGGTAGGATAAACTACGGTCACCAAGGGGCTTGGCCCACCGCCACATCTGGCCAAGATACTGGCAGTATCTGAAAACCTGGAAATCAGCAGCCCAAAAGGCCACCTCCCTCCTAAGGGAAAAGGACCCCACGTGGTGATCCTAACCCCCAACCATGCCCTGAAGTTGCAGGGTTTGCTCCGTGGGCACACTGACCTTGAGTGAGGAGGTCCTCCAACTCCAACCTCCAGAGAGATAACTGGGGCAAAGGGGCACCATGACGACTCGTGTGACCATCACTTGACCTGGAGTTTCTCTCATAAAACAACAAGAGTGTGTCCCAAAAGAGTAGACTACTGCTTGCAGGACTTACTGCACCCAGAGGGGAGGTAATAATCTTGGCAGGGGAACAGTATATCACGCTGTCACCATAGAAAAGCCTACAGACACTGTGATGATGGTGGCCAATAAGACCGGCTGGACTCCTGTTTGCTTCAAAAGGCTGTTGACTCAGTGGCCATCATGGTCCTTCATCACCACTGACCCTGGACTGTCTGGGAGTTGAGCAGTCAGGGTGCTGACACCTGGTGCTGTTTTTACGTTAATTCAGGGGCCTAACTGAAGAAAGCACAGACTACTGGTCAGAGCATCTAGGCTGGCAGAAACGGTCAGCCTAAGGTGGCCGAACAAATGTGGGGCGGGGTGAAACTGGACCTCACAGCGTCACTGCACATCTCCTTCCTGGACCCTTAAAGGTCATTAGAATCTATAACACTACCAATACTTGTGCTCAGGCGGACGAGCAGGGAGGCAGGAGGCCTGCGGACAATCAACGTCACCTGGAGGCTGCTGGGGAGAAGTTCAGACCCTCTCCCACAGGTATGAGGGCTCCTAACTCAGCACTCAGCAGTTACAGATGAAGGGTCTGCACCCTCAGCACTCTAAGAATGAGGAAGGGGACAAAATGCAGAAGAGGGGTTTGTCCCAGGCAAAGCCCCTTAAAAATCCCTGGGAGATAAAAATAGAATCTGGGCAATAAAATAAAGTCTAACCTTTTTTATCCTTTGTGCTTTGTCTAATTTCACGTGCTCCTAGGGTCCCGCATACAGAGGTTCAACAGCCGGCACTTCAGACCAGATTTCCTAGTGCAGAATGGCTGGGTCGACACTTCAGCTCCTGGAGCACAGTGCAGACTCCGCGATATAGAGCCTGAGCTGCAGCCAACCGGGCCCTCAAGAGCTCCGCCCCCTCCCTCCCACTGACTCTGACAGGATCTCTACACAGCAGCCCAGCCCACAGCCCACGGGGTAGCACATGCTCTCACCTCTGCATTCTCTGATCAAAATATAAAGTTTCCTTTGCTTCTGAACCAAACTCAGTCTCGATCTGTTGGCTCCAATGACACTGGGCAGGGGGACACTTGTTGGGGTCCACTCTGGAGGATCAGTAACAGAAATTGAGAACATTGTAACTTCAATGAACAGATGTGTGAGCCAAACTGTAATTAACATAGAACAGTGTATAAGGCTCGGGTAAAATAAGATGTTTCTAACACTTCCATTTGATATTTCCATCACTTTATTATAAGCAAGTTCAGTGAAAAGGTTTGTCTTATTTGTCAGGTAAATATTAGAGAAGCGAAGTGATTTCTTTCCAAGGATGTACATCTAATAATCTTGGTTAAAGCTTCAATCTTGTTTTAAATGCTTTTCCATTGAAAATGATACCTCTCTTTCAGCTCCCCCATTTCTGAGAAGTATAAAATCTTATAATTTATTATTACCAAAGGGGAAAGGTGGGAGGAGGGATAAATTAACAGTTTGGGATTAACACATACACACTGCTATGTATAAAATCGATCATCAACAAGGAACTACTGTACAGCACAGGGAACTACACTCAATATTTTGCAATAACCTATAAGGGGAAATAATCTGAAAAAAGAATAGATATTTTTATTGACATCATCTATTAATGACAGTTAAAATGGAACCTAACGGAAGCCGGTGGTGAGTGCTTCTGACCCTGAAGACTTCAATCATCTAAAGTTTGGACTCTGCCTACTTCCCAAGGCCCTTAATGAACATATGTGTAGCCGTAGCTTAAAAAATTCCCCAGTTTGGGTTGTGGAGAGACAGTGATTTTGAAAAAGCCCTGGTGTTCTCCTCACATGAATGGGACACTTCCTACAGCTAAAATATGCCTGTCACACCCAGAAGATGGTATACCGTCTGATCGGGAAGAGTTTGGAAAAGGCATCTCATCTCCTCATCTCCTGGTGCTCGGGTTCACCCCTCCAGCGTCTTTACGAACAGTCTTCCCACTTGGAGATGTCAGCACTGTCAACATCCTGTTGCATACAGTTTGGAATTTGTCCAGAGAATGAAGCAGAAGGAGGAGGAACAATGAGAGACAAGTCCTAGGTGTTCGGACAGGCACATGTCACTCTAATTTCCAATCAGGAAGACGAATTGACTAAAAGCTAGGGTTGCCCATGGAAACAGAATAGGGCTTGAGGAAATCCCGCTGCTTTGTGGCCAGTTCCCATAAACACAAGTTGAAAAATGGAACTCAGGGCCGCTAAAATTCACGAAACTGCAGAGTTGAAAATATCTCTCACTGAAAAATGTCTTGAGGAAAGTCAGAGAAAAGGACTTGTAAGCAACGGAGAATGGCAAGAAAGGGATTGGAAGAGGTAGAAAGGACTCGCCATTAAGCACAAGAAAAGGGGCTGAACATTGCCAACATTGCAGTTGGCCAAAAAGGGTGTATGCGTCTTTTTCTGTATATATTCAAGAAAAGGGCATACACTTTTTTAGCCAACCAAACAGGTGGGCACTGGAAATCAGTACTACAAAACATATCACTTCGCATCAGTCAGAAGAGCCTTCCTCATAAAGTGTAAACACCAGAAATGCAGGACAGGGCAAGGAGAAAAGGGAGCCCTGTGAGGCTTATAGTGGAAATGTATATTGCCAATGGTCACTCTTGAGAAGTGTATTGTGTTTACTAAAGCATCTAAAAAATGAGCTACAGAGCACAGGGCACTTGCACTCATGGACGTATATCTTGGGAAAGACAAAAATGGAGAGGACACAGGCACCCCAATGTTTACCGCCTCTCTGTTTCAAAGATCCTCGACTAGGATATAATTTATATGTCTGTGGAGGGAAAAAATGGATAGAGGTGTGGCACTTATATAGAGTGGAATATTACTCAGCCTGAAAATCAGTGAAATATGGCCAGTTGTAACAACCCCAGAGTAGTTACGTATGATCATTCAAAGTCACATAATTCAAAAAGAAAAAGACATACGATATTACTAATACATGGAATGTAAACGTGGCTACAAAGTACCTGAATTACAAAACAGAATGGGGTCTCAAATTTAGAAGACCAACTTATGTTTGCTTGAGGAAAAAGGAGAGTTGGGGAGCTGCATAAAACCAGAGATTGAAATTAGCACAGATACCGTTCGATAAGCCAAATATGTAATAGAAAAAACCTACTCCCTGGTCAACGAAATGGACTCAACACGCCATATTCAACACCTACGAATACACCTGACTAGTAAGAATCTTCAAACTCATGGATTTATATGTCTCCGTAAGAGAATCAAGCGTGAGTACAGCGGCATGAACACAGCAGTGAAAATGCGATAAATCCCATTATCAAAATGAATTACACAAACAAAACCCAAGGACAGTGAAATAGAGAGCAATTCTTAAATAATTCATTCAGGGCTTGTGATGCAACCTGGATTTACCACATCTACACCCAGAGCTGAGTGAGACATAAGGTTGGGCACTTCGGGCTGATAGCATTGGTGAGGTTCGATGAGCAAATGCAGACCCTTTGAAGTCATACTGCATGGTACCCATTCCATGGGTCCCAACTCTCCAGGATTAAGGGATTCTTTCTTCAGCTAAAACATGCATGGGAAACCCACAGTATGGTGCACCGTGTGACTGGCAAACGTTTTCAAATGCATCTCAGTTTTCGTCCCCTTTTACTCGGGTTCACCATTCCAGACCCTTTACGAACACTCTCCCCACTTGGAGAGTCAGTGCCTTTAACCTCCTGTTGGGCACAGTTTGCAATTTCTGCGCAAGATTAACAGGAATAGGGAGAACAAATGAGAGACTAGCTGTAGGTGTCTGCACGGGCAAATTTAATGCTCATTTCGCACCAGGAAGAGGAATTAACCAAAGGCTCAACATGCCGTGCCTGAAACAGATTAGGGCCTGACAATCGTGCGGGTTTGCAGCCAGCTCACAAGATAGCGAGTTGAAGAAAGGAGCTCAGGGGCACTGTAACTCACAAACCTGCAGAGTAATAAATGACAGCTATCGTCCAAAAATATATTGAAGGAGGTCTGCAAAGACGACTTGTAAGCGGGACAGATTTGCAGGAAAACGATTTCAGGGGGTAGACGGGAATTGCATTTAAAGCATAGGAAAAGAGGCAGAACGTCAACAATGATGCTCTTGGCCAAAAAGGGCGTATGCGTTTTTTCCTGAATATATTCAGGAAAAAACGCATACGCCCTTTTTGGCCAACCAAGCAAGCATGTTAATGAAATCTGCACTACAATGAAGTCTCACTGCCCCCCGGTCAAAAGGGCCATCTGAAAAAAGTGTAAAATCCAGAAAGGCAGCACAGGCCATGGAGAACAGGGAGCCTTGTTATGCTGATGGGCGGGATGTAAATTGCCAACAGCCACTCTGGAGAAGTGTATGGTGTTTCCCGGAACACCAAAAAAACAAAGCTACGGAGCCTACGGCACTTCCACTTATGGTTCTATAGCTTAGGGAAATTAAAATCAAAAACACACAGCCACCCCAAAGTGTCGGACGGCTCTGTTTACAAGAACCTCGTCTACGGTACAAGTTAAATATCCCACAATGTGAAAAATGGATAAAGAAGTTGTGGTACGTACGTACAATGGAATATCACTCAGCAATGAAATCTATGTCATCAGGCCCGTCGCGGCATAATGAGTGGATTCAGGTACGATGATTCTAAGTGAAATAAGTCACACAGAAAATGAAACATCATAAGATATCACTAATACACGGAATGTAAACTTGGCTACACATGAACTGAATTGCAAAACAGAACAGGGTCTCAAATTTAGAAAACCAACTTATGCTTGCTTAAGGGGAAAGGTGAGTTGGGGTGCTGCATAAAACCAGAGATAGAAATTAGCACAGATACCTTTCCATAAGCCAAATATGTAATAGTCAAGACCTACCCCTTGCTCAACGAAATGGACTAAACACCCCATATTCAACGCCTAGGAATACACCTGAGTAGTAAGAATCTTCAAACCCATGGATTTATATGTCTCCGTAAGAGAATGAAGCGTGTGTACAGCGGCATGAATGCAGCAGAGAAAATCCGATAAATCCCATTATCAAAATGAATTACACAAACAAAACCCAAGGACAGTGAAATAGAGAGCAATTCTTAAATAATTCATTCAGGGCTTGTGATGCAACCTGGATTTACCACATCTACACCCAGAGCTGAGTGAGACATAAGGTTGTGCACTTCGGGCTGATAGCATTGGTGAGGTTCGATGAGCAAATGCAGACCCTTTGAAGTCATACAGCATGGTACCCATTCCATGGGTCCCAACTCTCCAAGGTTAAGGGATTCTTCCTTCAGCTAAAACATGCATGGGAAACCCACAGTATGGTGCACCGTGTGACTGGCAAACGTTTTCAAATGCATCTCAGTTTTCGTCCCCTTTTACTCGGGTTCACCATTCCAGACCCTTTACGAACACTCTCCCCACTTGGAGAGTCAGTGCCTTTAACCTCCTGTCGGGCACAGTTTGCAATTTCTGCGCAAGATGAAAAGGAATAGGGAGAACCAATGAGAGACTAGCTCTAGGTGTCTGCACGGGCAAATTTAACGCTCATTTCCCACCAGGAAGAGGAATTAACCAAAGGCTCAGCATGCCGTGCCGGAACCAGATTAGGGCCTGAGGCAATCCTGTGGGTTTGCGGCCAGCTCACAAGATAGCGAGTTGAAGAAAGGAGCTCAGGGGCACTGTAACTCACAAACCTACAGAGTTATAAATGACAGCTATCGTTCAAAAATATATTGAAGAAAGGCTGCGAAGACGACTTGAAAGTGGGGCAGAATTGCAGGAAAACGATTTCAGGGGGTAGACGGGAATTGCATTTAAAGCATAGGAAAAGAGGCAGAACGTCGACAATGATGCTCTTGGCCAAAAAGTGCGTATGCGTTTTTTCCTGAATATATTCAAGAAAAAACGCATACGCCCTTTTTGGCCAACCAAGCAAGCATGTTAAAGAAATCTGCACTACAATGAAGTCTCACTGCCCCCCGGTCAAAAGGGCCATCTGAAAAAAGTGTAAAATCCAGAAAGGCAGCACAGGCCATGGAGAACAGCGAGCCTTGTTATGCTGATGGGCGGGATGTAAATTGCCAACAGCCACTCTGGAGAAGTGTATGGTGTTTCCCGGAACATCTAAAAAACAAAGCAACGGAGCCTACGGCACTTCCCCTTATGGTCCTATAGCTTAGGAAAATTAAAATCAAAAACACACAGCCACCCAAAAGTCTCGGGCGGCTCTGTTTACAAGAACCTCGTCTACGGTACAAGTTAAATATCCCAGAATGTGAAAAATGGATAAAGAAGTTGTGGTACGTACGTACAGTGGAATATCACACAGCAATGAAATCTATGTCATCAGGCCCATCGCGGCATAATGAGTGGATTCAGGTACGATGATTCTAAGTGAAATAAGTCACACAGAAAATGAAACATCATAAGATATCACTAATACACGGAATGTAAACTTGGCTACACATGAACTGAATTGCAAAACAGAACAGGGTCTCAAATTTAGAAAACCAACTTATGCTTGCTTAAGGGGAAAGGTGAGTTGGGGTGCTGCATAAAACCAGAGATAGAAATTAGCACAGATACCTTTCCATAAGCCAAATATGTAATAGTCAAGACCTACCCCTTGCTCAACGAAATGGACTAAACACCCCATATTCAACGCCTAGGAATACACCTGAGTAGTAAGAATCTTCAAACCCATGGATTTATATGTCTCCGTAAGAGAATGAAGCGTGTGTACAGCGGCATGAATGCAGCAGAGAAAATCCGATAAATCCCATTATCAAAATGAATTACACAAACAAAACCCAAGGACAGTGAAATAGAGAGCAATTCTTAAATAATTCATTCAGGGCTTGTGATGCAACCTGGATTTACCACATCTACACCCAGAGCTGAGTGAGACATAAGGTTGTGCACTTCGGGCTGATAGCATTGGTGAGGTTCGATGAGCAAATGCAGACCCTTTGAAGTCATACAGCATGGTACCCATTCCATGGGTCCCAACTCTCCAAGGTTAAGGGATTCTTCCTTCAGCTAAAACATGCATGGGAAACCCACAGTATGGTGCACCGTGTGACTGGCAAACGTTTTCAAATGCATCTCAGTTTTCGTCCCCTTTTACTCGGGTTCACCATTCCAGACCCTTTACGAACACTCTCCCCACTTGGAGAGTCAGTGCCTTTAACCTCCTGTCAGGCACAGTTTGCAATTTCTGCGCAAGATGAAAAGGAATAGGGAGAACCAATGAGAGACTAGCTCTAGGTGTCTGCACGGGCAAATTTAACGCTCATTTCCCACCAGGAAGAGGAATTAACCAAAGGCTCAGCATGCCGTGCCGGAACCAGATTAGGGCCTGAGGCAATCCTGTGGGTTTGCGGCCAGCTCACAAGATAGCGAGTTGAAGAAAGGAGCTCAGGGGCACTGTAACTCACAAACCTACAGAGTTATAAATGACAGCTATCGTTCAAAAATATATTGAAGAAAGGCTGCGAAGACGACTTGAAAGTGGGGCAGAATTGCAGGAAAACGATTTCAGGGGGTAGACGGGAATTGCATTTAAAGCATAGGAAAAGAGGCAGAACGTCGACAATGATGCTCTTGGCCAAAAAGTGCGTATGCGTTTTTTCCTGAATATATTCAAGAAAAAACGCATACGCCCTTTTTGGCCAACCAAGCAAGCATGTTAAAGAAATCTGCACTACAATGAAGTCTCACTGCCCCCCGGTCAAAAGGGCCATCTGAAAAAAGTGTAAAATCCAGAAAGGCAGCACAGGCCATGGAGAACAGCGAGCCTTGTTATGCTGATGGGCGGGATGTAAATTGCCAACAGCCACTCTGGAGAAGTGTATGGTGTTTCCCGGAACATCTAAAAAACAAAGCAACGGAGCCTACGGCACTTCCCCTTATGGTCCTATAGCTTAGGAAAATTAAAATCAAAAACACACAGCCACCCAAAAGTCTCGGGCGGCTCTGTTTACAAGAACCTCGTCTACGGTACAAGTTAAATATCCCAGAATGTGAAAAATGGATAAAGAAGTTGTGGTACGTACGTACAGTGGAATATCACACAGCAATGAAATCTATGTCATCAGGCCCATCGCGGCATAATGAGTGGATTCAGGTACGATGATTCTAAGTGAAATAAGTCACACAGAAAATGAAACATCATAAGATATCACTAATACACGGAATGTAAACTTGGCTACACATGAACTGAATTGCAAAACAGAACAGGGTCTCAAATTTAGAAAACCAACTTATGCTTGCTTAAGGGGAAAGGTGAGTTGGGGTGCTGCATAAAACCAGAGATAGAAATTAGCACAGATACCTTTCCATAAGCCAAATATGTAATAGTCAAGACCTACCCCTTGCTCAACGAAATGGACTAAACACCCCATATTCAACGCCTAGGAATACACCTGAGTAGTAAGAATCTTCAAACCCATGGATTTATATGTCTCCGTAAGAGAATGAAGCGTGTGTACAGCGGCATGAATGCAGCAGAGAAAATCCGATAAATCCCATTATCAAAATGAATTACACAAACAAAACCCAAGGACAGTGAAATAGAGAGCAATTCTTAAATAATTCATTCAGGGCTTGTGATGCAACCTGGATTTACCACATCTACACCCAGAGCTGAGTGAGACATAAGGTTGGGCACTTCGGGCTGATAGCATTGGTGAGGTTCGATGAGCAAATGCAGACCCTTTGAAGTCATACAGCATGGTACCCATTCCATGGGTCCCAACTCTCCGAGTTTAAGGGATTCTTCCTTCAGCTAAAACATGCATGGGAAACCCACAGTATGGTGCACCGTGTGACTGGCAAACGTTTTCAAATGCATCTCAGTTTTTGTCCCCTTTTACTCTGGTTCACCATTCCAGACCCTTTACGAACACTCTCCCCACTTGGAGAGTCAGTGCCTTTAACCTCCTGTCAGGCACAGTTTGCAATTTCTGCGCAAGATAAAAAGGAATAGGGAGAACCAATGAGAGACTAGCTCTAGGTGTCTGCACGGGCAAATTTAACGCTCATTTCCCACCAGGAAGAGGAATTAACCAAAGGCTCAGCATGCCCTGCCGGAACCAGATAAGGGCCTGAGGCAATCCTGTGGGTTTGCGGCCAGCTCACAAGATAGCGAGTTGAAGAAAGGAGCTCAGGGGCACTGTAACTCACAAACCTGCAGAGTTATAAATGACAGCTATCGTCCAAAAATATATTGAAGGAAGGCTGCGAAGACGACTTGTAAGTGGGGCAGAATTGCAGGAAAACGATTTCAGGGGGTAGACGGGAATTGCATTTAAAGCATAGGAAAAGAGGCAGAACGTCAACAATGAAGCTCTTGGCCAAAAAGGGCGTATGCGTTTTTTCCTGAATATATTCAGGAAAAAACGCATACGCACTTTTTGGCCAACCAAGCAAGCATGTTAAAGAAATCTGCACTACAATGAAGTCTCACTGCCCCCCGGTCAAAAGGGCCATCTGAAAAAAGTGTAAAATCCAGAAAGGCAGCACAGGCCATGGAGAACAGGGAGCCTTGTTATGCTGATGCATGGGATGTGAATTGCCAACAGCCACTCTGGAGAAGTGTATGGTGTTTCCCGGAACAGCGAAAAAACAAAGCTACGGAGCCTACGGCACTTCCCCTTATGGTCCTATAGCTTAGGAAAATTAAAATCAAAAACACACAGCCACCCAAAAGTCTCTGGCGGCTCTGTTTACAAGAACCTCGTCTACGGTACAAGTTAAATATCCCAGAATGTGAAAAATGGATAAAGAAGTTGTGGTACGTACGTACAGTGGAATATCACACAGCAATGAAATCTATGTCATCAGGCCCGTCGCGGCATAATGAGTGGATTCAGGTACGATGATTCTAAGTGAAATAAGTCACACAGAAAATGAAACATCATAAGATATCACTAATACACGGAATGTAAACTTGGCTACACATGAACTGAATTACAAAACAGAACAGGGTCTCAAATTTAGGAAACCAACTTATGCTTGCTTAAGGGGAAAGGTGAGTTGGGGTGCTGCATAAAACCATAGATAGAAATTAGCACAGATACCTTTCCATAAGCCAAATATGTAATAGTCAAGACCTACCCCTTGCTCAACGAAATGGACTAAACACCCCATATTCAACGCCTAGGAATACACCTGACTAGTAAGAATCTTCAAACCCATGGATTTATATGACTCCGTAAGAGAATGAAGCATGTGTACAGCTGCATGAATTCAGCAGAGAAAATCCGATAAATCCCATTATCAAAATGAATTACACAAACAAAACCCAAGGACAGTGAAATAGAGAGCAATTCTTAAATAATTCATTCAGGGCTTGTGATGCAACCTGGATTTACCACATCTACACCCAGAGCTGAGTGAGACATAAGGTTGGGCACTTCGGGCTGATAGCATTGGTGAGGTTCGATGAGCAAATGCAGACCCTTTGAAGTCATACAGCATGGTACCCATTCCATGGGTCCCAACTCTCCAAGTTTAAGGGATTCTTCCTTCAGCTAAAACATGCATGGGAAACCCACAGTATGGTGCACCGTGTGACTGGCAAACGTTTTCAAATGCATCTCAGTTTTCGTCCCCTTTTACTCGGGTTCACCATTCCAGACCCTTTACGAACACTCTCCCCACTTGGAGAGTCAGTGCCTTTAACCTCCTGTTGGGCACAGTTTGCAATTTCTGCGCAAGATTAACAGGAATAGGGAGAACAAATGAGAGACTAGCTGTAGGTGTCTGCACGGGCAAATTTAATGCTCATTTCGCACCAGGAAGAGGAATTAACCAAAGGCTCAACATGCCGTGCCTGAAACAGATTAGGGCCTGACAATCGTGCGGGTTTGCAGCCAGCTCACAAGATAGCGAGTTGAAGAAAGGAGCTCAGGGGCACTGTAACTCACAAACCTGCAGAGTAATAAATGACAGCTATCGTCCAAAAATATATTGAAGGAGGTCTGCAAAGACGACTTGTAAGCGGGACAGATTTGCAGGAAAACGATTTCAGGGGGTAGACGGGAATTGCATTTAAAGCATAGGAAAAGAGGCAGAACGTCAACAATGATGCTCTTGGCCAAAAAGGGCGTATGCGTTTTTTCCTGAATATATTCAGGAAAAAACGCATATGCCCTTTTTGGCCAACCAAGCAAGCATGTTAATGAAATCTGCACTACAATGAAGTCTCACTGCCCCCCGGTCAAAAGGGCCATCTGAAAAAAGTGTAAAATCCAGAAAGGCAGCACAGGCCATGGAGAACAGGGAGCCTTGTTATGCTGATGGGCGGGATGTAAATTGCCAACAGCCACTCTGGAGAAGTGTATGGTGTTTCCCGGAACACCAAAAAAACAAAGCTACGGAGCCTACGGCACTTCCACTTATGGTTCTATAGCTTAGGGAAATTAAAATCAAAAACACACAGCCACCCCAAAGTGTCGGACGGCTCTGTTTACAAGAACCTCGTCTACGGTACAAGTTAAATATCCCACAATGTGAAAAATGGATAAAGAAGTTGTGGTACGTACGTACAATGGAATATCACTCAGCAATGAAATCTATGTCATCAGGCCCATCGCGGCATAATGAGTGGATTCAGGTACGATGATTCTAAGTGAAATAAGTCACACAGAAAATGAAACATCATAAGATATCACTAATACACGGAATGTAAACTTGGCTACACATGAACTGAATTGCAAAACAGAACAGGGTCTCAAATTTAGAAAACCAACTTATGCTTGCTTAAGGGGAAAGGTGAGTTGGGGTGCTGCATAAAACCAGAGATAGAAATTAGCACAGATACCTTTCCATAAGCCAAATATGTAATAGTCAAGACCTACCCCTTGCTCAACGAAATGGACTAAACACCCCATATTCAACGCCTAGGAATACACCTGAGTAGTAAGAATCTTCAAACCCATGGATTTATATGTCTCCGTAAGAGAATGAAGCGTGTGTACAGCGGCATGAATGCAGCAGAGAAAATCCGATAAATCCCATTATCAAAATGAATTACACAAACAAAACCCAAGGACAGTGAAATAGAGAGCAATTCTTAAATAATTCATTCAGGGCTTGTGATGCAACCTGGATTTACCACATCTACACCCAGAGCTGAGTGAGACATAAGGTTGGGCACTTCGGGCTGATAGCATTGGTGAGGTTCGATGAGCAAATGCAGACCCTTTGAAGTCATACAGCATGGTACCCATTCCATGGGTCCCAACTCTCCAAGGTTAAGGGATTCTTCCTTCAGCTAAAACGTGCATGGGAAACCCACAGTATGGTGCACCGTGTGACTGGCAAACGTTTTCAAATGCATCTCAGTTTTCGTCCCCTTTTACTCGGGTTCACCATTCCAGACCCTTTACGAACACTCTCCCCACTTGGAGAGTCAGTGCCTTTAACCTCCTGTCAGGCACAGTTTGCAATTTCTGCGCAAGATGAAAAGGAATAGGGAGAACCAATGAGAGACTAGCTCTAGGTGTCTGCACGGGCAAATTTAACGCTCATTTCCCACCAGGAAGAGGAATTAACCAAAGGCTCAGCATGCCGTGCCGGAACCAGATTAGGGCCTGAGGCAATCCTGTGGGTTTGCGGCCAGCTCACAAGATAGCGAGTTGAAGAAAGGAGCTCAGGGGCACTGTAACTCACAAACCTACAGAGTTATAAATGACAGCTATCGTTCAAAAATATATTGAAGAAAGGCTGCGAAGACGACTTGAAAGTGGGGCAGAATTGCAGGAAAACGATTTCAGGGGGTAGACGGGAATTGCATTTAAAGCATAGGAAAAGAGGCAGAACGTCGACAATGATGCTCTTGGCCAAAAAGTGCGTATGCGTTTTTTCCTGAATATATAAAGAAAAAACGCATACGCCCTTTTTGGCCAACCAAGCAAGCATGTTAAAGAAATCTGCACTACAATGAAGTCTCACTGCCCCCCGGTCAAAAGGGCCATCTGAAAAAAGTGTAAAATCCAGAAAGGCAGCACAGGCCATGGAGAACAGCGAGCCTTGTTATGCTGATGGGCGGGATGTAAATTGCCAACAGCCACTCTGGAGAAGTGTATGGTGTTTCCCGGAACATCTAAAAAACAAAGCAACGGAGCCTACGGCACTTCCCCTTATGGTCCTATAGCTTAGGAAAATTAAAATCAAAAACACACAGCCACCCAAAAGTCTCGGGCGGCTCTGTTTACAAGAACCTCGTCTACGGTACAAGTTAAATATCCCAGAATGTGAAAAATGGATAAAGAAGTTGTGGTACGTACGTACAGTGGAATATCACACAGCAATGAAATCTATGTCATCAGGCCCATCGCGGCATAATGAGTGGATTCAGGTACGATGATTCTAAGTGAAATAAGTCACACAGAAAATGAAACATCATAAGATATCACTAATACACGGAATGTAAACTTGGCTACACATGAACTGAATTGCAAAACAGAACAGGGTCTCAAATTTAGAAAACCAACTTATGCTTGCTTAAGGGGAAAGGTGAGTTGGGGTGCTGCATAAAACCAGAGATAGAAATTAGCACAGATACCTTTCCATAAGCCAAATATGTAATAGTCAAGACCTACCCCTTGCTCAACGAAATGGACTAAACACCCCATATTCAACGCCTAGGAATACACCTGAGTAGTAAGAATCTTCAAACCCATGGATTTATATGTCTCCGTAAGAGAATGAAGCGTGTGTACAGCGGCATGAATGCAGCAGAGAAAATCCGATAAATCCCATTATCAAAATGAATTACACAAACAAAACCCAAGGACAGTGAAATAGAGAGCAATTCTTAAATAATTCATTCAGGGCTTGTGATGCAACCTGGATTTACCACATCTACACCCAGAGCTGAGTGAGACATAAGGTTGGGCACTTCGGGCTGATAGCATTGGTGAGGTTCGATGAGCAAATGCAGACCCTTTGAAGTCATACAGCATGGTACCCATTCCATGGGTCCCAACTCTCCAAGTTTAAGGGATTCTTCCTTCAGCTAAAACATGCATGGGAAACCCACAGTATGGTGCACCGTGTGACTGGCAAACGTTTTCAAATGCATCTCAGTTTTTGTCCCCTTTTACTCTGGTTCACCATTCCAGACCCTTTACGAACACTCTCCCCACTTGGAGAGTCAGTGCCTTTAACCTCCTGTCAGGCACAGTTTGCAATTTCTGCGCAAGATAAAAAGGAATAGGGAGAACCAATGAGAGACTAGCTCTAGGTGTCTGCACGGGCAAATTTAACGCTCATTTCCCACCAGGAAGAGGAATTAACCAAAGGCTCAGCATGCCCTGCCGGAACCAGATAAGGGCCTGAGGCAATCCTGTGGGTTTGCGGCCAGCTCACAAGATAGCGAGTTGAAGAAAGGAGCTCAGGGGCACTGTAACTCACAAACCTGCAGAGTTATAAATGACAGCTATCGTCCAAAAATATATTGAAGGAAGGCTGCGAAGACGACTTGTAAGTGGGGCAGAATTGCAGGAAAACGATTTCAGGGGGTAGACGGGAATTGCATTTAAAGCATAGGAAAAGAGGCAGAACGTCAACAATGAAGCTCTTGGCCAAAAAGGGCGTATGCGTTTTTTCCTGAATATATTCAGGAAAAAACGCATACGCACTTTTTGGCCAACCAAGCAAGCATGTTAAAGAAATCTGCACTACAATGAAGTCTCACTGCCCCCCGGTCAAAAGGGCCATCTGAAAAAAGTGTAAAATCCAGAAAGGCAGCACAGGCCATGGAGAACAGGGAGCCTTGTTATGCTGATGCGTGGGATGTGAATTGCCAACAGCCACTCTGGAGAAGTGTATGGTGTTTCCCGGAACACCGAAAAAACAAAGCTACGGAGCCTACGGCACTTCCACTTATGGTCCTATAGCTTAGGGAAATTAAAATCAAAAACACACAGCCACCCCAAAGTGTCGGACAGCTCTGTTTACAAGAACCTCCTCTACGGTACAAGTTAAATATCCCAGAATGTGAAAAATGGATAAAGAAGTTGTGGTACGTACGTACAGTGGAATATCAGTCACCAATGAAATCTATGTCATCTGGCCCGTCGTGGCATAATGAGTGTATTCAGGTACGATGATTCTAAGTGAAAAAAGTCACACAGAAAATGAAACATCATAAGATATCACTAATACACCGAATGTAATCTTGGCTACACATGAACTGAATTACAAAACAGAACAGGGTCTCAAATTTAGAAAACCAACTAATGTTTGCTTAAGGGGAAAGGTGAGTTGGGGTGCTGCATAAAACGAGAGATAGAAATTAGCACAGATACCATTCCATACGTCAAATATGTAATAGTCAAGACCTACCCCTTGCTCAACGAAATGGGCTAAA
This sequence comes from Delphinapterus leucas, assembly GCF_059928025.1. Taxonomy (NCBI): domain Eukaryota; kingdom Metazoa; phylum Chordata; class Mammalia; order Artiodactyla; family Monodontidae; genus Delphinapterus; species Delphinapterus leucas. The sequence continues at coordinate 3,332,459 of NC_143129.1, forward strand.
CACCCTATATTCAAAGCCTAGGAATACACCTGACTACTAAGACTCTTCAAACCCATGGATTTACATGTCTCCATAAGAGAATCAAGCGTGTGTACAGCTGCATGAAGGCAGCAGAGAAAATCTGATAAATCCTATTATCAAAATGAATTACAAAAACAAAACACAATGACAGTGAAATAGAGAGCAATTCTTAAATTATTCATTCAGGGCTTGTGATGCAACCTGGATTTACCTCATCTAAACCCAGAGCTGAGTGAGACATAAGGTTGGACCCTTCGGGCTGATAGCATTGGTGAGGTTCGATGAGCAAATGCAGACCTTTTGAAGTCATAATACATGGTACACATTCCATGGGTCCCAACTCTCCAGGTTTAAGCGATTCTTCCTTCAGCTAAACCATGCATGGGAAACCCACAGTATGGTGCACCATGTGACCGGGAAACGTTTTCAAATGCATCTCAGTTTTTGTCCTCTTTTACTCGGGTTCACAATTCCAGACCCTTTACTAACACTCTCCCCACTTGGAGAGTCAGTGCCTTTAACCTCCTGTTTCGCACACTTTGCAATTTCTGCGCAAGATGAACAGGAATAGGGAGAACCAATGAGTGACTAGCTGTAGGTGTCTGCAGGGGCTAATTTAACGCTCATTTCCAACCAGGAAGAGGATTTAACCAAACGCTCAGCATGCCGTGCCAGAACCAGATTAGGGTCTGAAGCAATCCTGCGGGTTTGCGGCCAGCTCACAAGAAAGCGATTTGAAGAAAGGAGCTCAGGGGCACTGTAATTCACAAACCTGCAGAGTTATAAATGACAGCTATCGTCCAAAAATATATTGAAGGAAGGCTGCGAAGAGGACTTGAAAGCGGGGCAGAATTTCAGGAAAACGATTTCATGGGGTAGACTGGAATTGCATTTAAAGCATAGGAAAAGAGGCAGAACGTCGACAATGATGCACTTGGCCAAAAAGGGCGTATGCGTTTTTTCCTGAATATATTCAGGAAAAAACGCATACGCCCTTTTTGGCCAACCAAGCAAGCATGTTAAAGAAATCTGCACTACAATGAAGTCTCATGCCCCCCGGTAAAAACGGCCATCTGAAAAAAGTGTAACATCCAGAAATGCAGCACAGGCCATGGAGAACAGGGAGCCTTGTTATGCTGATGGGTGGGATGTAAATTGCCAACAGCCACTCTGCAGAAGTGTATGGTGTTTCCTGAAACACCTAAAAAACAAAGCAACAGAGCCTACGGCACTTCCACTTATGGTCCTATAGCTTAGGGAAATTAAAATAAAAAACACACAGCCACCCCAAAGTTTCAGACGGCTCTCTTTACAAGAACCTCGTCTACGGTACAAGTTAAATATCCCAGAAAGCGAAAAATGGATAAAGAAGTTGTGGTACGTACGTACAATGGAATATCACTCACCAATGAAATCTATGTCATCTGGCCCGTCGTGGCATAATGAGTGGATTCAGGTACGATGATTCTAAGAGAAATAAGTCACACAGAAAATGAAACATCATAAGATATCACTAATACACCGAATGTAATCTTGGCTACACATGAACTGAATTACAAAACAGAACAGGGTCTCAAATTTAGAAAACCAACTTATGTTTGCTTAAGGGGAAAGGTGAGTTGGGGTGCTGCATAAAACCAGAGATAGAAATTAGCACAGATACCATTCCATACGTCATATATGTAATAGTCAAGGGTGCTTCCCTGGTGGCGCACTGGTTGAGAGTTCGCCTGCCGATGCAGGGGACGCGGGTTCGTGCCCCGGTCCGAGAGGATCCCACATGCCGCGGAGCTACTGGCCCCGTGAGTCATGGCCATTGAGCCTGCGCGTCCGGAGCCTGTGCTCCGCAACGGGAGAGGCCACAACACTGAGAGGCCCGCGTACAGCAAAAAAAAAAAAAAAATATGTAATAGTCAAGACCTACCCCTTGCTCAACGAAATGGGCTAAACACCCTATATTCAACGCCTAGGAATACACCTGACTAGTAAGAATCTTCAAACCCATGGATTTATATGTCTCCATAAGAGAATCAAGCATGTGTACAGCTGCATGAAGGCAGCAGAGAAAATCCGATAAATCCTATTATCAAAATGAATTACAAAAACAAAACACAATGACAGTGAAAGAGAGAACAATTCTTAAATAATTCATTCAGGGCTTGAGATGCAACCTGGATTTACCTCATCTACACCCAGAGCTGAGTGAGACATAAGGTTGGACACTTCGGGGTGATACCACTGGTGAGGTTCGATGAGCAAATGCAGACCATTTGAAGTCATACTGCATGGTACCCATTCCATGGGTCCCAACTCTCCAGGTTTAAGCGATTCTTCCTTCAGCTAAAGCATGCATGGGAAGCCCACAGTATGGTGCACCGTGTGACCAGGAAACGTTTTCAAAGGCATCTCAATTTTCGTCCCCTTTTACTCGGGTTCACAATTCCAGACCCTTTTCTAACACTCTCCAGACTTGGAGAGTCAGTGCCTTTAACCTCCTGTTTGGCACAGTTTGCAATTTCTGCGCAAGATGAACAGGAATAGGGAGAACCAATGAGAGATTAGCTGTAGGTGTCTGCACGGGCAAATTTAACGCACATTTCCCACCAGAAAGACGAATTAACCAAAGGCTCAGCATGCCGTGCCGGAACCAGATTAGGGCCTGAAGCAATCCTGCGGGTTTGCGGCCAGCTCACAAGAAAGCGATTTGAAGAAAGGAGCTCAGGGGCACTGTAATTCACAAACCTGCAGAGTTATAAATGACAGCTATCGTCCAAAAATATATTGAAGGAAGGCTGCGAAGAGGACTTGAAAGCGGGGCAGAATTTCAGGAAAACGATTTCATGGGGTAGACTGGAATTGCATTTAAAGCATAGGAAAAGAGGCAGAACGTCGACAATGATGCACTTGGCCAAAAAGGGCGTATGCGTTTTTTCCTGAATATATTCAGGAAAAAACGCATACGCCCTTTTTGGCCAACCAAGCAAGCATGTTAAAGAAATCTGCACTACAATGAAGTCTCATGCCCCCCGGTAAAAACGGCCATCTGAAAAAAGTGTAACATCCAGAAATGCAGCACAGGCCATGGAGAACAGGGAGCCTTGTTATGCTGATGGGTGGGATGTAAATTGCCAACAGCCACTCTGCAGAAGTGTATGGTGTTTCCTGAAACACCTAAAAAACAAAGCAACAGAGCCTACGGCACTTCCACTTATGGTCCTATAGCTTAGGGAAATTAAAATAAAAAACACACAGCCACCCCAAAGTTTCAGACGGCTCTCTTTACAAGAACCTCGTCTACGGTACAAGTTAAATATCCCAGAAAGCGAAAAATGGATAAAGAAGTTGTGGTACGTACGTACAATGGAATATCACTCACCAATGAAATCTATGTCATCTGGCCCGTCGTGGCATAATGAGTGGATTCAGGTACGATGATTCTAAGAGAAATAAGTCACACAGAAAATGAAACATCATAAGATATCACTAATACACCGAATGTAATCTTGGCTACACATGAACTGAATTACAAAACAGAACAGGGTCTCAAATTTAGAAAACCAACTTATGTTTGCTTAAGGGGAAAGGTGAGTTGGGGTGCTGCATAAAACCAGAGATAGAAATTAGCACAGATACCATTCCATACGTCAAATATGTAATAGTCAAGACCTACACCTTGCTCAACGAAATGGGCTAAACACCCTATATTCAACGCCTAGGAATACACCTGACTAGTAAGAATCTTCAAACCCATGGATTTATATGTCTCCATAAGAGAATCAAGCGTGTGTACAGCTGCATGAAGGTAGCAGAGAAAATCCGATAAATCCTATTATCAAAATGAATTACAAAAACAAAACACAATGACAGTGAAATAGAGAGCAATTCTTAAATAATTCATTGAGGGCTTGTGATGCAACCTGGATTTACCTCATCTACACCCAGAGCTGAGTGAGACATAAAGTTGGACACTTCGGGCTGATAGCATTGGTGAGGTTCGAAGAGCAAATGCAGACCATTTGAAGTCATACTGCATGGTACCCATTCCATGGGTCCCAACTCTCCAGGTTTAAGCGATTCTTCCTTCAGCTAAAACATGCATGGGAAACCCACAGTATGGTGCACCGTGTGACCGGGAAACGTTTTCAAATGCATCTCAGTTTTCGTCCCCTTTTACTCGGGTTCACAATTCCAGACCCTTTACTAACACTCTACCCACTTGGAGAGTCAGTGCCTTTAACCTGCTGTTTGGCACAGTTTGCAATTTCTGCGCAAGATGAACAGGAATAGGGAGAACCAATGAGAGACTAGCTGTAGGTGTCTCCACGGGCAAATTTAACGCTCATTTCCCACCAGGAAGAGGAATTAACCAAACGCTCAGCATGCCGTGCCGGAACCAGATTAGGGCCTGAAGCAACCCTGCGAGTTTGCGGCCAGCTCACAAGAAAGCGATTTGAAGAAAGGAGCTCCGGGGCACTCTAATTCACAAACCTGCAGAGTTATAAATGACAGCTATCGTCCAAAAATATATTGAAGGAAGCCTGCGAAGAGGACTTGAAAGCGGGGCAGAATTGCAGGAAAACGATTTCAGGGGGGAGACTGGAATTGCATTTAAAGCATAGGAAAAGAGGCAGAACGTCGACAATGATGCACTTGGCCAAAAAGGGCGTATGCGTTTTTTCCTGAATATATTCAGGAAAAAACGCATACGCCCTTTTTGGCCAACCAAGCAAGCATGTTAAAGAAATCTGCACTACAATGAATTCTCACTGCCCCCCGGTCAAAGGGGCCATCTGAAAAAAGTGTAAAATCCAGAAAGGCAGCACAGGCCATGGAGAACAGGGAGCCTTGTTATGCTGATGGGCGGGATGTAAATTGCCAACAGCCACTCTGGAGAAGTGTATGGTGTTTCCTGAAACACCTAAAAAACAAAGCAACAGAGCCTACGGCACTTCCACTTATGGTCCTATAGCTTAGGGAAATTTAAATCAAAAACACACAGCCAAGCCAAAGTTTCAGATGGCTCTGTTTACAAGAACCTCTTCTATGGTACAAGTTAAATATCCCAGAAAGCGAAAAATGGATAAAGAAGTTGTGGTACGTACGTACAATGGAATATCAGTCACCAAGGAAAGCTATGTCATCTGGCCCGTCGTGGCGTAATGAGTGGATTCAGGTACGATGATTCTAAGTGAAATAAGTCACACAGAAAATGAAACATCATAAGATATCACTAACACACCGAATGTAATCTTGGCTACACATGAACTGAATTACAAAACAGAACAGGGTCTCAAATTTAGAAAACCAACTTATGTTTGCTTAAGGGGAAAGGTGAGTTGGGGTGCTGCATAAAACCAGAGATAGAAATTAGCACAGATACCATTCCATACGTCAAATATGTAATAGTCAAGACCTACCACTTGCTCAACGAAATGGGCTAAACACCCTATATTCAACGCCTAGGAATACACCTGACTAGTAAGAATCTTCAAACCCATGGATTTATATGTCTCCATAAGAGAATCAAGCGTGTGTACAGCTGCATGAATGCAGCAGAGAAAATCCGATAAATCCTATTATCAAAATGAATTACAAAAACAAAACACAATGACAGTGAAATAGAGAGCAATTCTTAAATAATTCATTCAGGGCTTGTGATGCAACCTGGATTTACCTCATCTACACCCAGAGCTGAGTGAGACATAAAGTTGGACACTTCGGGCTGATAGCATTGGTGAGGTTCGATGAGCAAATGCAGACCATTTGAAGTCATACTGCATGGTACCCATTCCATGGGTCCCAACTCTCCAGGTTTAAGCGATTCTTCCTTCAGCTAAAACATGCATGGGAAACCCACAGTATGGTGCACCGTGTGACCGGGAAACGTTTTCAAATGCATCTCAGTTTTCGTCCCCTTTTACTCGGGTTCACAATTCCAGACCCTTTACTAACACTCTCCCCACTTGGAGAGTCAGTGCCTTTAACCTCCTGTTTGGCACAGTTTGCAATTTCTGCGCAAGATGAACAGGAATAGGGAGAACCAATGAGAGACTAGCTGTAGGTGTCTGCACGGGCAAATTTAACGCTCATTTCCCACCAGGAAGAGGAATTAACCGAAGGCTCAGCATGCTGTGCCGGAACCAGATTAGGGCCTGAAGCAATCCTGAGGGTTTGCGGCCAGCTCACAAGAAAGCGATTTGAAGAAAGGAGCTCCGGCGCACTGTAATTCAAAACCTGCAGTGTTGTAAATGACAGCTATCGTCCAAAAATATATTGAAGGAAGGCTGCGAAGAGGACTTGAAAGCGGGGCAGAATTTCAGGAAAACGATTTCATGGGGTAGACTGGAATTGCATTTAAAGCATAGGAAAAGAGGCAGAACGTCCACAATGATGCACTTGGCCAAAAAGAGCGTATGCGTTTTTTCCTGAATATATTCAGGAAAAAACGCATACGCTCTTTTTGGCCAACCAAGCAACCATGTTAAAGAAATCTGCACTACAATGAAGTCTCACTGCCCCCCGGTCAAAAGGGCCATCTGAAAAAAGTGTAAAATCCAGAAATGCAGCACAGGCCCTGGAGAACAGGGAGCCTTGTTATGCTGATGGGTGGGATGTAAATTGCCAACAGCCACTCTGGAGAAGTGTATGGTGTTTCCTGAAACACCTAAAAAACAAAGCAACGGAGCCTACGGCACTTCCACTTATGGTCCTATAGCTTAGGGAAATTAAAATCAAAAACACACAGCCACGCAAAAGTTTCAGACGGCTCTGTTTACAAGAACCTCGTCTACCGTACAAGTTAAATATCCCAGAAAGCGAAAAATGGATAAAGAAGTTGTGGTACGTACGTACAATGGAATATCACTCACCAATGAAGTCTATGTCATCTGGCCCGTCGTGGCATAATGAGTGGATTCAGGTACGATGATTCTAAGTGAAATAAGTCACACAGAAAATGAAACATCATAATATATCACTAATACACCGAATGTAATCTTGGCTACACATGAACTGAATTACAAAACAGAACAGGGTCTCAAATATAGAAAACCAACTTATGCTTGCTTAAGGGGAAAGGTGAGTTGGGGTGCTGCATAAAACCAGAGATAGAAATTAGCACAGATACCTTTCCATAAGCCAAATATATAATAGTCAAGACCTACCCCTTGCTCAACGAAATGGACGAAACACCCCATATTCAACGCCTAGGAATACACCTGACTAGTAAGAATCTTCAAACCCATGGATTTATATGTCTCCATAAGAGAATCAAGCATGTGTACAGCTGCATGAAGGCAGCAGAGAAAATCCGATAAATCCTATTATCAAAATGAATTACAAAAACAAAACACAATGACAGTGAAATAGAGAGCAATTCTTAAATAATTCATTCAGGGCTTGTGATGCAACCTGGATTTACCTCATCTAAACCCAGAGCTGAGTGAGACCTAAGGTTGGACACTTCGGGCTGATAGCATTGGTGAGGTTTGATGAGCAAATGCAGACCATTTGAAGTCATACTACATGGTACCCATTCCATGGGTCCCAACTCTCCAGGTTTAAGCGATTCTTCCTTCAGGTAAAGCATGCATGGGAAGCCCACAGTATGGTGCAACGTGTGACCGGGAAACATTTTCAAATGCATCTCAGTTTTTGTCCCCGTTTACTCGGGTTCAGAATTCCAGACCCTTTACAAACACTCTCCCCACTTGGAGAGTCAGTGCCTTTAACCTGCTGTTTGGCACAGTTTGCAATTTCTGCGCAAGAGGAATAGGAATAGGAAGAACCAATGAGAGACTAGCTGTAGGTTTCTGCACGGGCAAATTTAACGCTCATTTCCAACCAGGAAGAGGAATTAACCAAACGCTCAGCATGCCGTGCCGGAACCAGATTAGGGCCTGAAGCAATCCTGCGGGTTTGCGGCCAGCTCAAAAGAAAGCGATTTGAAGAAAGGAGCTCAGGGGCACTGTAATTCACAAACCTGCAGAGTTATAAATGACAGCTATCGTCCAATAAAATATTGAAGGAAGGCTGCGAAGAGGACTTGAAAGCGGGGCAGAATTGCAGGAAAACGATTTCAGGGGGTAGACTGGAATTGCATTTAAAGCATAGGAATAGAGGCAGAACGTCCACAGTGATGCACTTGGCCAAAAAGGGCGTATGCGTTTTTTTCCTGAATATATTCAGGAAAAAACGCATACGCGCTTTTTGGACAACCAAGCAAGCATGTTAAAGAAATCTGCACTACAATGAAGTCTCACTGCCCCCCGATCAAAAGGGCCATCTGAAAAAAGTGTAAAATCCAGAAAGGCAGCACAGGCCATGGAGAACAGGGAGCCTTGTTATGCTGATGGGTGGGATGTAAATTGCCAACAGCCACTCTGGAGAAGTGTATGGTGTTTCCTGAAACACCTAAAAAACAAAGCAACGGAGCCTACGGCACTTCCACTTATGGTCCTATAGATTAGGGAAATTAAAATCAAAAACACACAGCCACCCCAAAGTTTCAGACGGCTCTCCTCACAAGAACCTCGTCTACGGTACAAGTTAAATATCCCAGAAAGCGAAAAATGGATAAAGAACTTATGGTACGTACGTACAATGGAATATCACTCACCAATGAAATCTATGTCCTCTGGCCCGTCCTGGCATAATGAGTGGATTCAGGTACGATGATTCTAAGAGAAATAAGTCACACAGAAAATGAAACATCATAAGATATCACTAATACACGGAATGTAATCTGGGCTACACATGAACTGAATTACAAAACAGAACAGGGTCTCAAATTTAGAAAACCAACTTATGTTTGCTTAAGGGGAAAGGTGAGTTGGGGTGCTGCATAAAACCAGAGATAGAAATTAGCAGAGATACCATTCCATAAGTCAAATATGTAATAGTCATGACCTACCCCTTGCTCAACGCAATGGGCTAAACACGCTCTATTCAACGCCTAGGAATACACCTCACTAGTAAGACTCTTCAAACCCATGGATTTATATGTCTCCATAAGAGAATCAAGCGTGTGTACAGCTGCATGAAGGCAGCAGAGAAAATCCGATAAATCCCATTATCAAAATGAATTAAATAACAAAACACAATGACAGTGAAATAGAGAGCAATTCTTAAATAATTCATTCAGGGCTTGTGATGCAACCTGGATTTACCTCATCTACACCCAGAGCTGAGTGAGACATAAGGTTGGACACTTCGGGCTGATAGCATTGGTGAGGTTCGATGAGCAAATGCAGACCCTTTGAAGTCATGCTGCATGATACCCATTCCATGGGTCCCAACTCTCCAGGTTTAAGCGATTCTTCCTTCAGCTAAAACATGCATGGGAAACCCACAGTATGGTGCACCGTGTGACCGGGAAACGTTTTCAAATGCATCTCAGTTTTCGGCCCCTTTTACTCAGGTTCACCATTCCAGACCCTTTACTAACACTCTCCCCACTTGGAGAGTCAGTGCCTTTAATCTGCTGTTTGGCACAGTTTGCAATTTCTGCGCAAGATGAACAGGAATAGGGAGAACCAATGAGAGACTAGCTGTAGGTGTCTGCACGGGCAAATTTAATGCTCATTTCCCACCAGGAAGAGGAATTAACCAAACGCTCAACATTCCGTGCTGGAACCAGATTAGGGCCTGAATCAAACATGGGGTTTGCGGCCATCTCACAAGAAAGTGATTTGAAGAAAGGAGCTCAGGGGCACTGTAATTCACAAACCTGCAGAGTTATAAATGACAGCTATCGTCCAAAAATATATTGAAGGAAGGCTGCGAAGAGGACTTGAAAGCGGGGCAGAATTGCAGGAAAACGATTTCAGGGGGTAGACTGGAATTGCATTTAAAGCATAGGAAAAGAGGCAGAACGTCCACAATGATGCACTTGGCCAAAAAGTGCGTATGCGTTTTTTCCTGAATATATTCCGGAAAAAACGCATACGCACTTTTTGGCCAACCAAGCAAGCATGTTAAAGAAATCTGCACTACAATGAAGTCTCACTGCTCCCCGGTCAAAAGGGCCATCTGAAAACAGTGTAAAATCCAGAAATGCAGCACAGGCCATGGAGAACAGGGAGCCTTGTTATGCTGATGGGTGGGATGTAAATTGCCAAAAGCCACTCTGGAGAAGGGTATTGTGTTTCCTGAAACACCTAAAAAACAAAGCAACGGAGCCTACGGCACTTCCACTTATGGTCCTATAGCTTAGGGAAATTAAAATCAAAAACACACAGCCACCCCAAAGTTTCAGAGGGCTCTGTTTACAAGAACCTCGTCTACGGTACAAGTTAAATATCCCAGAAAGTGAAAAATGGATAAAGAAGTTGTGGTACGTACGTACAATGGAATATCACTCAGCAATGAAATCTATGTCATCAGGCCCGTCGCGGCATAATGAGTGGATTCAGGTACGATGATTCTAAGTGAAATAAGTCACAAAGAAAATGAAACCTCATAAGATATCACTTATACACCGAATGTAATCTTGGCTACACATGAACTGAATTACAAAAGAGAACAGGGTCTCAAATTTAGAAAACCAACTTATGTTTGCTTAAGGGGAAAGGTGAGTTGGGGTGCTGCATAAAACCAGAGATAGAAATTAGCACAGATACCATTCCATACGTCAAATATGTAATAGTCAGGGGGCTTCCCTGGTGGTGCAGTGGTTGAGAGTCCGCCTGCCGATGAAGGTGACGCGGGTTCGTGCCCCGGTCCGAGAGGATCCAACATGCCGCGTAGCTACTGGCCCCGTAAGTCATGGCCGTTGAGCCTGCGCATCCGGAGCCTGTGCTCCGCAACGGGAGAGGCCACAACACTGAGAGGCCCGCGTACAGAAAAAAAAAAAATATGTAATAGTCAAGACCTACCCCTTGCTCAACGAAATGGACTAAACACCCCATATTCAACGCCTAGGAATACACCTGACTAGTAAGAATCTTCAAACCCATGGATTTATATGTCTCCGTAAGAGAATGAAGCGTGTGTACAGCTGCATGAATGCAGCAGAGAAAATCCGATAAATCCCATTATCAAAATGAATTACACAAACAAAACCCAAGGACAGTGAGATAGAGAGCAATTCTTAAATAATTCATTCAGGGCTTGTGATGCAACCTGGATTTACCACATCTACACCCAGAGCTGAGTGAGACATAAGGTTGGGCACTTCGGGCTGATAGCATTGGTGAGGTTCGATGAGCAAATGCAGACCCTTTGAAGTCATAAAGCATGTTACCCATTCCATGGGTCCCAACTCTCCAAGTTTAAGGGATTCTTCCTTCAGCTAAAACATGCATGGGAAACCCACAGTATGGTGCACCGTGTGACTGGCAAACGTTTTCAAATGCATCTCAGTTTTCGTCCCCTTTTACTCGGGTTCACCATTCCAGACCCTTTACGAACACTCTCCCCACTTGGAGAGTCAGTGCCTTTAACCTCCTGTTGGGCACAGTTTGCAATTTCTGCGCAAGATGAAAAGGAATAGGGAGAACGAATGAGAGACTAGCTCTAGGTGTCTGCACGGGCAAATTTAATGCTCATTTCCCACCAGGAAGAGGAATTAACCAAAGGCTCAGCATGCGTGCCGGAACCAGATTAGGGCCTGAGGCAATCCTGTGGGTGTGCAGCCAGCTCATAAGATAGCGAGTTGAAGAAATGAGCTCAGGGGCACTGTAACTCACAAACCTGCAGAGTTATAAATGACAGCTATCGTCCAAAAATATATTGAAGGAAGGCTGCGAAGACGACTTGTAAGTGGGGCAGAATTGCAGGAACACGATTTCAGGGGGTAGACGGGAATTGCATTTAAAGAATAGGAAAAGAGGCAGAACGTCGACAATGATGCTCTTGGCCAAAAAGGGCGTATGCGTTTTTTCCTGAATATATTCAGGAAAAAACGCATACGCCCTTTTTGGCCAACCAAGCAAGCATGTTAAAGAAATCTGCACTACAATGAAGTCTCACTGCCCCCCGGTCAAAAGGGCCATCTGAAAAAAGTGTAAAATCCAGAAAGGCAGCACAGGCCATGGAGAACAGGGAGCCTTGTTATGCTGATGGGCGGGATGTAAATTGCCAACAGCCACTCTGGAGAAGTGTATGGTGTTTCCCGGAACACCGAAAAAACAAAGCTACGGAGCCTACGGCACTTCCACTTATGGTCCTATAGCTTAGGGAAATTAAAATCAAAAACACACAGCCACCCCAAAGTGTCGGACGGCTCTGTTTACAAGAACCTCGTCTACGGTACAAGTTAAATATACCAGAATGTGAAAAATGGATAAAGAAGTTGTGGTACGTACGTACAATGGAATATCACTCAGCAATGAAATCTATGTCATCAGGCCCGTCGCGGCATAATGAGTGGATTCAGGTATGATGATTCTAAGTGAAATAAGTCACACAGAAAATGAAACATCATAAGATATCACTACTACACGGAATGTAAACTTGGCTACACATGAAATGAATTACAAAACAGAACAGGGTCTCAAATTTAGAAAACCAACTTATGCTTGCTTAAGGGTAAAGGTGAGTTAGGGTGTTGCATAAAACCAGAGATAGAAATTAGCACAGATACCTTTCCATAAGCCAAATATGTAATAGTCAAGACCTACCCCTTGCTCAACGAAATGGACTAAACACCCCATATTCAACGCCTAGGAATACACCTGACTAGTAATAATCTTCAAACCCATGGATTTATATGTCTCCGTAAGAGAATGAAGCGTGTGTACAGCAGCATGAATGCAGCAGAGAAAATCCGATAAATCCCATTATCAAAATGAATTACACAAACAAAACCCAAGGACAGTGAAATAGAGAGCAATTCTTAAATAATTCATTCAGGGCTTGTGATGCAACCTGGATTTACCACATCTACACCCAGAGCTGAATGAGACATAAGGTTGGGCACTTCGGGCTGATAGCATTGGTGAGGTTCGATGAGCAAATGCAGACCCTTTGAAGTCATACAGCATGGTACCCATTCCATGGGTCCCAACTCTCCAAGTTTAAGGGATTCTTCCTTCAGCGAAAACATGCATTGGAAACCCACAGTATGGTGCACCGTGTGACTGGCAAACGTTTTCAAATGCATCTCAGTTTTCGTCCCCTTTTACTCGGGTTCACCATTCCAGACCCTTTACGAACACTCTCCCCACTTGGAGAGTCAGTGCCTTTAACCTCCTGCTGGGCACAGTTTGCAATTTCTGTGCAAGATGAAAAGGAATAGGGAGAACGAATTAGAGACTAGCTCTAGGTGTCTGCACGGGCAAATTTAACGCGCATTTCCCACCAGGAAGAGGAATTAACCAAAGGCTCAGCATGCCGTGCCGGAACCAGATTAGGGCCTGAGGAAATCCTGTGGGTTTGCGGCCAGCTCACAAGATAGCGAGTTGAAGAAATGAGCTCAGGGGCACTGTAACTCACAAACCTGCAGAGTTATAAATGACAGCTATCGTCCAAAAATATATTGAAGGAAGGCTGCGAAGACGACTTGTAAGTGGGGCAGAATTGCAGGAAAACGATTTCAGGGGGTAGACGGGAATTGCATTTAAAGAATAGGAAAAGAGGCAGAACGTCGACAATGAGGGTCTTGGCCAAAAAGGGCGTATGCGTTTTTTCCTGAATATATTCAGGAAAAAACGCATACGCCCTTTTTGGCCAAGCAAGCAAGCATGTTAAAGAAATCTGCACTACAATGAAGTCTCACTGCCCCCCGGTCAAAAGGGCCATCTGAAAAAAGTGTAAAATCCAGAAAGGCAGCACAGGCCATGGAGAACAGGGAGCCTTGTTATGCTGATGGGCGGGATGTAAATTGCCAACAGCCACTCTGGAGAAGTGTATGGTGTTTCCCGGAACACCGAAAAAACAAAGCTACGGAGCCTACGGCACTTCCACTTATGGTCCTATAGCTTAGGGAAATTAAAATCAAAAACACACAGCCACCCCAAAGTGTCGGACGGCTCTGTTTACAAGAACCTCGTCTACGGTACAAGTAAAATATCCCAGAATGTGAAAAATGGATAAAGAAGTTGTGGTACGTACGTACAATGGAATATCACTCAGCAATGAAATCTATGTCATCAGGCCCGTCGCGGCATAATGAGTGGATTCAGGTACGATGATTCTAAGTGAAATAAGTCACACAGAAAATGAAACATCATAAGATATCACTACTACACGGAATGTAAACTTGGCTACTCATTAAATGAATTACAAAACAGAACAGGGTCTCAAATTTAGAAAACCAACTTATGCTTGCTTAAGGGGAAAGGTGAGTTGGGGTGCTGCATAAAACCAGAGATAGAAATTAGCACAGATACCTTTCCATAAGCCAAATATGTAATAGTCAAGACCTACCCCTTGCTCAACGAAATGGACTAAACACCCCATATTCAACGCCTAGGAATACACCTGAGTAGTAAGAATCTTCAAACCCATGGATTTATATGTCTCCGTAAGAGAATGAAGCGTGTGTACAGCGGCATGAATGCAGCAGAGAAAATCCGATAAATCCCATTATCAAAATGAATTACACAAACAAAACCCAAGGACAGTGAAATAGAGAGCAATTCTTAAATAATTCATTCAGGGCTTGTGATGCAACCTGGATTTACCACATCTACACCCAGAGCTGAGTGAGACATGAGGTTGGGCACTTCGGGCTGATAGCATTTGTGAGGTTCGATGAGCAAATGCAGACCCTTTGAAGTCATACAGCATGGTACCCATTCCATGGGTCCCAACACTCCAAGTTTAAGGGATTCTTCCTTCAGCTAAAACATGCATGGGAAACCCACAGTATGGTGCACCGTGTCACTGGCAAACGTTTTCAAATGCATCTCAGTTTTCGTCCCCTTTTACTCGGGTTCACCATTCCAGACCCTTTACGAACACTCTCCCCACTTGGAGAGTCAGTGCCTTTAACCTCCTGTTGGGCACAGTTTGCAATTTCTGCGCAAGATGAAAAGGAATAGGGAGAACCAATGAGAGACTAGCTGTAGGTGTCTGCAAGGGCAAATTTAACGCTCATTTCCCACCAGGAAGAGGAATTAACCAAAGGCTCAGCATGCCGTGCCGGAACCAGATTAGGGCCTGAAGCAATCCTGTGGGTTTGCGGCCAGCTCACAAGATAGCGAGTTGAAGAAAGGAGCTCAGGGGCACTGTAACTCACAAACCTGCAGAGTTATAAATGACAGCTATCGTCCAAAAATATATTGAAGGAAGGCTGCGAAGACGACTTGTAAGCGGGACAGATTTGCAGGAAAACGATTTCAGGGGGTAGACGGGAATTGCATTTAAAGCATAGGAAAAGAGGCAGAAAGTCGACAATGATGCTCTTGGCCAAAAAGTGCGTATGCGTTTTTTCCTGAATATATTCAGGAAAAAACGCATACGCCCTTTTTGGCCAACCAAGCAAGCACTTTAAAGAAATCTGCACTACAATGAAGTCTCACTGCCCCGCGGTCAAAAGGGCCATCTGAAAAAAGTGTAAAATCCAGAAAGGCAGCACAGGCCATGGAGAACAGGGAGCTTTGTTATGCTGATGGGCGGGATGTAAATTGCCAACAGCCACTCTGGAGAAGTGTATGGTGTTTCCCGGAACACCGAAAAAACAAAGCTACGGAGCCTACGGCACTTCCACTTATGGTCCTATAGCTTAGGGAAATTAAAATCAAAAACACACAGCCACCCCAAAGTGTCGGACGGCTCTGTTTACAAGAACCTCGTCTACGGTACAAGTTAAATATCCCAGAATGTGAAAAATGGATAAAGAAGTTGTGGTACGTACGTACAATGGAATATCACTCAGCAATGAAATCTATGTCATCAGGCCCGTCGCGGCATAATGAGTGGATTCAGGTACGATGATTCTAAGTGAAATAAGTCACACAGAAAATGAAACATCATAAGATAACACTAATACACGGAATGTAAACTTGGCTACACATGAACTGAATTACAAAACAGAACAGGGTCTCAAATTTAGAAAACCAACTTATGCTTGCTTAAGGGGAAAGGTGAGTTGGGGTGCTGCATAAAACCAGAGATAGAAATTAGCACAGATACCTTTCCATAAGCCAAATATGTAATAGTCAAGACCTACCCCTTGCTCAACGAAATGGACTAAACACCCCATATTCAACGCCTAGGAATACACCTGACTAGTAAGAATCTTCAAACCCATGGATTTATATGTCTCCGTAAGAGAATGAAGCGTGTGTACAGCGGCATGAATGCAGCAGAGAAAATCCGATAAATCCCATTATCAAAATGAATTACACAAACAAAACCCAAGGACAGTGAAATAGAGAGCAATTCTTAAATAATTCATTCAGGGCTTGTGATGCAACCTGGATTTACCATATCTACACCCAGAGCTGAGTGAGACATAAGGTTGGGCACTTCGGGCTGATAGCATTGGTGAGGTTCGATGAGCAAATGCAGACCCTTTGAAGTCATACAGCATGGTACCCATTCCATGGGTCCCAACTCTCCAAGTTTAAGGGATTCTTCCTTCAGCTAAAACATGCATGGGAAACCCACAGTATGGTGCACCGTGTGACTGGCAAACGTTTTCAAATGCATCTCAGTTTTCGTCCCCTTTTACTCGGGTTCACCATTCCAGACCCTTTACGAACACTCTCCCCACTTGGAGAGTCAGTGCCTTTAACCTCCTGTTGGGCACAGTTTGCAATTTCTGCGCAAGATGAAAAGGAATAGGGAGAACGAATGAGAGACTAGCTCTAGGTGTCTGCACGCGCAAATTTAACGCTCATTTCCCACCAGGAAGAGGAATTAACCAAAGGCTCAGCATGCCGTGCAGGAACCAGATTAGGGCCTGAAGCAATCCTGTGGGTTTGCGGCCAGCTCACAAGATAGCGAGTTGAAGAAAGGAGCTCAGGGGCACTGTAACTCACAAACCTGCAGAGTTATAAATGACAGCTATCGTCCAAAAATATATTGAAGGAAGGCTGCGAAGACGACTTGTAAGCGGGACAGATTTGCAGGAAAACGATTTCAGGGGGTAGACGGGAATTGCATTTAAAGCATAGGAAAAGAGGCAGAACGTCGACAATGATGCACTTGGCCAAAAAGGGCGTATGCGTTTTTTCCTGAATATATTCAGGAAAAAACGCATACGCCCTTTTTGGCCAACCAAGCAAGCATGTTAAAGAAATCTGCACTACAATGAAGTCTCACTGCCCCCCGGTCAAAAGGGCCATCTGAAAAAAGTGTAAAATCCAGAAAGGCAGCACAGGCCATGGAGAACAGGGAGCCTTGTTATGCTGATGGGCGGGATGTAAATTGCCAACAGCCACTCTGGAGAAGTGTATGGTGTTTCCCGGAACACCGAAAAAACAAAGCTACGGAGCCTACGGCACTTCCACTTATGGTCCTATAGCTTAGGGAAATTAAAATCAAAAACACACAGCCACCCCAAAGTGTCGGACGGCTCTGTTTACAAGAACCTCGTCTACGGTACAAGTTAAATATCCCAGAATGTGAAAAATGGATAAAGAAGTTGTGGTACGTACGTACAATGGAATATCACTCAGCAATGAAATCTATGTCATCAGGCCCGTCGCGGCATAATGAGTGGATTCAGGTACGATGATTCTAAGTGAAATAAGTCACACAGAAAATGAAACATCATAAGATAACACTAATACACGGAATGTAAACTTGGCTACACATGAACTGAATTACAAAACAGAACAGGGTCTCAAATTTAGAAAACCAACTTATGCTTGCTTAAGGGGAAAGGTGAGTTGGGGTGCTGCATAAAACCAGAGATAGAAATTAGCACAGATACCTTTCCATAAGCCAAATATGTAATAGTCAAGACCTACCCCTTGCTCAACGAAATGGACTAAACACCCCATATTCAACGCCTAGGAATACACCTGACTAGTAAGAATCTTCAAACCCATGGATTTATATGTCTCCGTAAGAGAATGAAGCGTGTGTACAGCGGCATGAATGCAGCAGAGAAAATCCGATAAATCCCATTATCAAAATGAATTACACAAACAAAACCCAAGGACAGTGAAATAGAGAGCAATTCTTAAATAATTCATTCAGGGCTTGTGATGCAACCTGGATTTACCATATCTACACCCAGAGCTGAGTGAGACATAAGGTTGGGCACTTCGGGCTGATAGCATTGGTGAGGTTCGATGAGCAAATGCAGACCCTTTGAAGTCATACAGCATGGTACCCATTCCATGGGTCCCAACTCTCCAAGTTTAAGGGATTCTTCCTTCAGCTAAAACATGCATGGGAAACCCACAGTATGGTGCACCGTGTGACTGGCAAACGTTTTCAAATGCATCTCAGTTTTCGTCCCCTTTTACTCGGGTTCACCATTCCAGACCCTTTACGAACACTCTCCCCACTTGGAGAGTCAGTGCCTTTAACCTCCTGTTGGGCACAGTTTGCAATTTCTGCGCAAGATGAAAAGGAATAGGGAGAACGAATGAGAGACTAGCTCTAGGTGTCTGCACGCGCAAATTTAACGCTCATTTCCCACCAGGAAGAGGAATTAACCAAAGGCTCAGCATGCCGTGCAGGAACCAGATTAGGGCCTGAAGCAATCCTGTGGGTTTGCGGCCAGCTCACAAGATAGCGAGTTGAAGAAAGGAGCTCAGGGGCACTGTAACTCACAAACCTGCAGAGTTATAAATGACAGCTATCGTCCAAAAATATATTGAAGGAAGGCTGCGAAGACGACTTGTAAGCGGGACAGATTTGCAGGAAAACGATTTCAGGGGGTAGACGGGAATTGCATTTAAAGCATAGGAAAAGAGGCAGAACGTCGACAATGATGCACTTGGCCAAAAAGGGCGTATGCGTTTTTTCCTGAATATATTCAGGAAAAAACGCATACGCCCTTTTTGGCCAACCAAGCAAGCATGTTAAAGAAATCTGCACTACAATGAAGTCTCACTGCCCCCCGGTCAAAAGGGCCATCTGAAAAAAGTGTAAAATCCAGAAAGGCAGCACAGGCCATGGAGAACAGGGAGCCTTGTTATGCTGATGGGCGGGATGTAAATTGCCAACAGCCACTCTGGAGAAGTGTATGGTGTTTCCCGGAACACCGAAAAAACAAAGCTACGGAGCCTACGGCACTTCCACTTATGGTCCTATAGCTTAGGGAAATTAAAATCAAAAACACACAGCCACCCCAAAGTGTCGGACGGCTCTGTTTACAAGAACCTCGTCTACGGTACAAGTTAATTATCCCAGAATGTGAAAAATGGATAAAGAAGTTGTGGTACGTACGTACAATGGAATATCACTCAGCAATGAAATCTATGTCATCAGGCCCGTCGCGGCATAATGAGTGGATTCAGGTACGATGATTCTAAGTGAAATAAGTCACACAGAAAATGAAACATCATAAGATATCACTACTACACGGAATGTAAACTTGGCTACACATGAACTGAATTACAAAACAGAACAGGGTCTCAAATTTAGAAAACCAACTTATGCTTGCTTAAGGGGAAAGGTGAGTTGGGGTGCTGCATAAAACCAGAGATAGAAATTAGCACAGAGACCTTTCCATAAGCCAAATATGTAATAGTCAAGACCTACCCCTTGCTCAACGAAATGGACTAAACACCCCATATTCAACGCCTAGGAATACACCTGACTAGTAAGAATCTTCAAACCCATGGATTTATATGTCTCCGTAAGAGAATGAAGCGTGTGTACAGCGGCATGAATGCAGCAGAGAAAATCCGATAAATCCCATTATCAAAATGAATTACACAAACAAAACCCAAGGACAGTGAAATAGAGAGCAATTCTTAAATAATTCATTCAGGGCTTGTGATGCAACCTGGATTTACCATATCAACACCCAGAGCTGAGTGAGACATAAGGTTGGGCACTTCGGGCTGATAGCATTGGTGAGGTTCGATGAGCAAATGCAGACCCTTTGAAGTCATACAGCATGGTACCCATTCCATGGGTCCCAACTCTCCAAGTTTAAGGGATTCTTCCTTCAGCTAAAACATGCATGGGAAACCCACAGTATGGTGCACCGTGTGACTGGCAAACGTTTTCAAATGCATCTCAGTTTTCGTCCCCTTTTACTCGGGTTCACCATTCCAGACCCTTTACGAACACTCTCCCCACTTGGAGAGTCAGTGCCTTTAACCTCCTGTTGGGCACAGTTTGCAATTTCTGCGCAAGATGAAAAGGAATAGGGAGAACCAATGAGAGACTAGCTCTAGGTGTCTGCACGGGCAAATTTAACGCTCATTTCCCACCAGGAAGAGGAATTAACCAAAGGCTCAGCATGCCGTGCCGGAACCAGATTAGGGCCTGAAGCAATCCTGTGGGTTTGCGGCCAGCTCACAAGATAGCGAGTTGAAGAAAGGAGCTCAGGGGCACTGTAACTCACAAACCTGCAGAGTTATAAATGACAGCTATCGTCCAAAAATATATTGAAGGAAGGCTGCGAAGACGACTTGTATGCGGGGCAGATTTGCAGGAAAACGATTTCAGGGGGTAGACGGGAATTGCATTTAAAGCATAGGAAAAGAGGCAGAACGTCGACAATGATGCACTTGGCCAAAAAGGGCGTATGCGTTTTTTCCTGAATATATTCAGGAAAAAACGCATACGCCCTTTTTGGCCAACCAAGCAAGCATGTTAAAGAAATCTGCACTACAATGAAGTCTCACTGCCCCCCGGTCAAAAGGGCCATCTGAAAAAAGTGTAAAATCCAGAAAGGCAGCACAGGCCATGGAGAACAGGGAGCCTTGTTATGCTGATGGGCGGGATGTAAATTGCCAACAGCCACTCTGGAGAAGTGTATGGTGTTTCCCGGAACACCGAAAAAACAAAGCTACGGAGCCTACGGCATTTCCACTTATGGTCCTATAGCTTAGGGAAATTAAAATCAAAAACACACAGCCACCCCAAAGTGTCGGACGGCTCTGTTTACAAGAACCTCGTCTACGGTACAAGTTAAATATCCCAGAATGTGAAAAATGGATAAAGAAGTTGTGGTACGTACGTACAATGGAATATCACTCAGCAATGAAATCTATGTCATCAGGCCCGTCGCGGCATAATGAGTGGATTCAGGTACGATGATTCTAAGTGAAATAAGTCACACAGAAAATGAAACATCATAAGATATCACTAATACACGGAATGTAAACTTGGCTACACATGAACTGAATTACAAAACAGAACAGGGTCTCAAATTTAGAAAACCAACTTATGCTTGCTTAAGGGGAATGGTGAGTTGGGGTGCTGCATAATACCAGAGATAGAAATTAGCACAGATACCTTTCCATAAGCCAAATATGTAATAGTCAAGACCTACCCCTTGCTCAACGAAATGGACTAAACACCCCATATTCAACGCCTAGGAATACACCTGACTAGTAAGAATCTTCAAACCCATGGATTTATATGTCTCCGTAAGAGAATGAAGCGTGTATAGAGCGGCATGAATGCAGCAGAGAAAATCCGATAAATCCCATTATCAAAATGAATTACACAAACAAAACCCAAGGACAGTGAAATAGAGAGCAATTCTTAAATAATTCATTCAGGGCTTGTGATGCAACCTGGATTTACCACATCTAAACCCAGAGCTGAGTGAGACATAAGGTTGGACACTTCGGGCTGATAGCATTGGTGAGGTTCGATGAGCAAATGCAGACCCTTTGAAGTCATACAGCATGGTACCCATTCCATGGGTCCCAACTCTCCAAGTTTAAGGGATTCTTCCTTCAGCTAAAACATGCATGGGAAACCCACAGTATGGTGCACCGTGTGACTGGCAAACGTTTTCAAATGCATCTCAGTTTTCGTCCCCTTTTACTCGGGTTCACCATTCCAGACCCTTTACGAACACTCTCCCCACTTGGAGAGTCAGTGCCTTTAACCTCCTGTTGGGCACAGTTTGCAATTTCTGCGCAAGATGAAAAGGAATAGGGAGAACGAATGAGAGACTACCTCTAGGTGTCTACACGGGCAAATTTAATGCTCATTTCCCACCAGGAAGAGGAATTAACCAAAGGCTCAGCATGCCGTGCTGGAACCAGATTAGGGCCTGAGGCAATCCTGTGGGTTTGCGGCCAGCTCACAAGATAGCGAGTTGAAGAAATGAGCTCAGGGGCACTGTAACTCACAGACCTGCAGAGTTATAAATGACAGCTATCGTCCAAAAATATATTGAAGGAAGGCTGCGAAGACGACTTGTAAGTGGGGCAGAATTGCAGGAAACGATTTCAGGGGGTAGACGGGAATTGCATTTAAAGCATAGGAAAAGAGGCAGAACGTCGACAATGATGCTCTTGGCCAAAAAGCGCGTATGCGTTTTTTCCTGAATATATTCAGGAAAAAACGCATACGCCCTTTTTGGCCAACCAAGCAAGCATGTTAAAGAAATCTGCACTACAATGAAGTCTCACTGCCCCCCGGTCAAAAGGGCCATCTGAAAAAAGTGTAAAATCCAGAAAGGCAGCACAGGCCATGGAGAACAGCGAGCCTTGTTATGCTGATGGGCGGGATGTAAATTGCCAACAGCCACTCTGGAGAAGTGTATGGTGTTTCCCGGAACACCGAAAAAACAAAGCTACGGAGCCTACGGCACTTCCACTTATGGTCCTATAGCTTAGGGAAATTAAAATCAAAAACACACAGCCACCCCAAAGTGTCGGACGGCTCTGTTTACAAGAACCTCGTCTACGGTACAAGTAAAATATCCCAGAATGTGAAAAATGGATAAAGAAGTTGTGGTACGTACGTACAATGGAATATCACTCAGCAATGAAATCTATGTCATCAGGCCCGTCGCGGCATAATGAGTGGATTCAGGTACGATGATTCTAAGTGAAATAAGTCACACAGAAAATGAAACATCATAAGATATCACTACTACACGGAATGTAAACTTGGCTACTCATTAAATGAATTACAAAACAGAACAGGGTCTCAAATTTAGAAAACCAACTTATGCTTGCTTAAGGGGAAAGGTGAGTTGGGGTGCTGCATAAAACCAGAGATAGAAATTAGCACAGATACCTTTCCATAAGCCAAATATGTAATAGTCAAGACCTACCCCTTGCTCAACGAAATGGACTAAACACCCCATATTCAACGCCTAGGAATACACCTGACTAGTAAGAATCTTCAAACCCATGGATTTATATGTCTCCGTAAGAGAATGAAGCGTGTGTACAGCGGCATGAATGCAGCAGAGAAAATCCGATAAATCCCATTATCAAAATGAATTACACAAACAAAACCCAAGGACAGTGAAATAGAGAGCAATTCTTAAATAATTCATTCAGGGCTTGTGATGCAACCTGGATTTACCACATCTACACCCAGAGCTGAGTGAGACATAAGGTTGGGCACTTCGGGCTGATAGCATTGGTGAGGTTCGATGAGCAAATGCAGACCCTTTGAAGTCATACAGCATGGTACCCATTCCATGGGTCCCAACACTCCAAGTTTAAGGGATTCTTCCTTCAGCTAAAACATGCATGGGAAACCCACAGTATGGTGCACCGTGTCACTGGCAAACGTTTTCAAATGCATCTCAGTTTTCGTCCCCTTTTACTCGGGTTCACCATTCCAGACCCTTTACGAACACTCTCCCCACTTGGAGAGTCAGTGCCTTTAACCTCCTGTTGGGCACAGTTTGCAATTTCTGCGCAAGATGAAAAGGAATAGGGAGAACCAATGAGAGACTAGCTGTAGGTGTCTGCACGCGCAAATTTAACGCTCATTTCCCACCAGGAAGAGGAATTAACCAAAGGCTCAGCATGCCGTGCAGGAACCAGATTAGGGTCTGAAGCAATCCTGTGGGTTTGCGGCCAGCTCACAAGATAGCGAGTTGAAGAAAGGAGCTCAGGGGCACTGTAACTCACAAACCTGCAGAGTTATAAATGACAGCTATCGTCCAAAAATATATTGAAGGAAGGCTGCGAAGACAACTTGTAAGCGGGACAGATTTGCAGGAAAACGATTTCAGGGGGTAGACGGGAATTGCATTTAAAGCATAGGAAAAGAGGCAGAACGTCGACAATGATGCACTTGGTCAAAAAGGGCGTATGCGTTTTTTCCTGAATATATTCAGGAAAAAACGCATACGCCCTTTTTGGCCAACCAAGCAAGCATGTTAAAGAAATCTGCACTACAATGAAGTCTCACTGCCCCCCGGTCAAAAGGGCCATCTGAAAAAAGTGTAAAATCCAGAAAGGCAGCACAGGCCATGGAGAACAGGGAGCCTTGTTATGCTGATGGGCGGGATGTAAATTGCCAACAGCCACTCTGGAGAAGTGTATGGTGTTTCCCGGAACACCGAAAAAACAAAGCTACGGAGCCTACGGCACTTCCACTTATGGTCGATGAGCTTAGGGAAATTAAAATCAAAAACACACAGCCACCCCAAAGTGTCGGACGGCTCTGTTTACAAGAACCTCGTCTACGGTACAAGTTAAATATCCCAGAATGTGAAAAATGGATAAAGAAGTTGTGGTACGTACGTACAATGGAATATCACTCAGCAATGAAATCTATGTCATCAGGCCCGTCTCGGCATAATGAGTGGATTCAGGTACGATGATTCTAAGTGAAATAAGTCACACAGAAAATGAAACATCATAAGATATCACTACTACACGGAATGTAAACTTGGCTACACATGAACTGAATTACAAAACAGAACAGGGTCTCAAATTTAGAAAACCAACTTATGCTTGCTTAAGGGGAAAGGTGAGTTGGGGTGCTGCATAAAACCAGAGATAGAAATTAGCACAGAGACCTTTCCATAAGCCAAATATGTAATAGTCAAGACCTACCCCTTGCTCAACGAAATGGACTAAACACCCCATATTCAACGCCTAGGAATACACCTGACTAGTAAGAATCTTCAAACCCATGGATTTATATGTCTCCGTAAGAGAATGAAGCGTGTGTACAGCGGCATGAATGCAGCAGAGAAAATCCGATAAATCCCATTATCAAAATGAATTACACAAACAAAACCCAAGGACAGTGAAATAGAGAGCAATTCTTAAATAATTCATTCAGGGCTTGTGATGCAACCTGGATTTACCATATCTACACCCAGAGCTGAGTGAGACATAAGGTTGGGCACTTCGGGCTGATAGCATTGGTGAGGTTCGATGAGCAAATGCAGACCCTTTGAAGTCATACAGCATGGTACCCATTCCATGGGTCCCAACTCTCCAAGTTTAAGGGATTCTTCCTTCAGCTAAAACATGCATGGGAAACCCACAGTATGGTGCACCGTGTGACTGGCAAACGTTTTCAAATGCATCTCAGTTTTCGTCCCCTTTTACTCGGGTTCACCATTACAGACCCTTTACGAACACTCTCCCCACTTGGAGAGTCAGTGCCTTTAACCTCCTGTTGGGCACAGTTTGCAATTTCTGCGCAAGATGAAAAGGAATAGGGAGAACGAATGAGAGACTAGCTCTAGGTGTCTGCACGGGCAAATTTAACGCTCATTTCCCACCAGGAAGAGGAATTAACCAAAGGCTCAGCATGCCGTGCCGGAACCAGATTAGGGCCTGAAGCAATCCTGTGGGTTTGCGGCCAGCTCACAAGATAGCGAGTTGAAGAAAGGAGCTCAGGGGCACTGTAACTCACAAACCTGCAGAGTTATAAAAGACAGCTATCGTCCAAAAATATATTGAAGGAAGGCTGCGAAGAGGACTTGAATGCGGGGCAGAATTGCAGGAAAACGATTTCAGTGGGTAGACTGGAATTGCATTTAAAGCATAGGAAAAGAGGCAGAACGTCGACAATGATGCACTTGGCCAAAAAGGGCGTATGCGTTTTTTCCTGAATATATTCAAGAAAAAACGCATACGCCCTTCTTGGCCAACCAAGCATGCATGTTAAAGTAATGTGCACTTCAATGAAGTCTCACTGCCCCCCGGTCAACAGGGCCATCTGAAAAAAGTGTAAAATCCAGAAAGGCAGCACAGGCCATGGAGAACAGGGAGCCTTGTTATGCTGATGGGCGGGATGTAAATTGCCAACAGCCACTCTGGAGAAGTGTATGGTGCTTCCCGGAACACCGAAAAAACAAAGCTACGGAGCCTACGGCACTTCCACTTATGGTCCTATAGCTTAGGGAAATTAAATCAAAAACACACAGCCACCCCAAAGTGTCGGACGGCTCTGTTTACAAGAACCTCGTCTACGGTACAAGTTAAATATCCCAGAAAGCGAAAAATGGATAAAGAAGTTGTGGTACGAACGTACTTTGGAATAACACTCAGCAATGAAATCTAGGTCATCAGGCCCATCGCGGCATAATGAGTGGATTCAGGTACGATGATTCTAAGTGAAATAAGTCACACAAAACAAGAAACATCATAAGATATCACTAATACACGGAATGTAAACTTGGCTACACATGAACTGAATTACAAAACAGAACAGGGACTCAAATTTAGAAAAGCAACCAATGCTTGCTTAAGGGCAAAGGTGAGTAGGGGTGCTGCATAAAACCAGAGATTGAAATTAGCACAGATACCGTTCCATAAGCCAAATATGTAATAGTCAAGACCTTCTCCTTGCTCAACGACGTGGACTCAACACCGCATATTCAACGCCTAGGAATACACCTGACTAGTAAGAATCTTCAAACCCATGGATTTATATGTCTCTGTAAGAGAATCAAGCGTGTGTACAGCGGCATAAAAGCAGCAGTGAAAATCCGATAAATCCAGTTATCAAACTAAATTACAAAAACAAAACACAATGACAGTGAAATAGAGAGCAATTCTTAAATAATTCATTCAGGGCTTGTGATGCAACTTGGATTTACCACATCTACACCCAGAGCTGGGTGAGACATAAGGCTGGACACGTCTGACTGATAGCATTGGTGAGGTTCAGTGAGCAAATGCAGACCCTTTGAAGTCATACAGCATGGTACCCATTCCATGGGTCCCAACTCTCCAGGTTTAAGGAATTCTTCCTTCAGCTTAAACATGCTTGGGAATCCCAGAGTATGGTCCGCCGTGTGACTGGGAAACGATTTTAAATGCCTCTCAGGTTTCGTTCCCTGGTACTTGGGTTCACCATTCCAGACGCTTTACTAACTCTCTACCCACTTGGAGAGTCAGTGCCTTTAACCTCCTGTTTGGCACAGTTTGCAATTTCTGCGCAAGATGAACAGGAATAGGGAGAACCAATGAGAGACTAGCTTTAGGGTCTGCACGGGCAACTTAAATGTTCATTTCCCACCAGAAAGAGGAATTTACCAAAGTCTCAGCGTGCCGTGCCGAAACCATTTTAGGGCCTGAAGCAATCCTGTGGGTTTGCGGCCAGCTCACAAGCAAGCGAGTTGAAGAAAGGAGCTCAGGGACACTGTAATTAACAAACCTGCAGAGTTATAAATGACAGGTATCATACAAAAATATATTGAAGTAAGGCTGCGAAGAGGGCTTGAAACGGGGCAGAATTCCAGGAATATGATTTCAGGAGGTAGACGGGCAGTGCTCTGAAAGCATAGGAGAAGAGGCCGATCCTCGACAATGATGCACTTGGTCAAAAAGTGCATATGCGTTTTTTCAGGGCCCTCATTAAAGAGGGTAGGAGGCTCCCAGCATGCTTTCGTGGCCAACAGTGGGCCCACATCGCCAAGGCGATGTGAGCCAGCCAGGCAGGAGTGACCTCACATCAGAGGGCCCACCTCACAGAAGGGTAAGGAACCCAGCCAGGATCAGACTCTCACCAGAGTGCCCACATCAGCAAGGGGCTGTGAACCACGCAGGAGTATCATCACACCCGTGGGGCCACATCATCAAAAGTTGAGGTACACAAAAAATGTGGCCTCAAACCAGAGGACCCACATCACCATGAGTTTCGGAGCGAGGCAGGCAGGATTAACCTCACAACACATGGCCCATTGTATAAAAAAGGTGAGGAACCCAGCAGTTGGAACATCCCAGCAGGCGGCCCAGAGCACCGAGGCTATGGGATCCAGGCAGTGATGAACTCACAACAGAGGGCCCTCATCATGAAACTGTGAGCAAACCAGCCGTTGTGACCTCAGAGCACAAGGCCCACATCCCCATGGGGAAGGGAACCAAGCAGGAGTGTCATCGCACCAGTGGGCACACATCAGAAAATGTGGGGAGCCCAGCAGTTAGGGCCTGACGCCAGAGGGCTCTCATCACCGAGGAGAGGAGGCTCCCAGCAGGCTCCAACTGCTACCAGAGGGCCGCCATCGCCAATGCGGGATGTGCCAGCCAGGCAGGAGTGACCTCAGAGCAGAGGGCCCACCTCACAAAAGTGTGAGGAACCCAAAGAGGATCAGACTCTCACCACAGGGCCCACATCACCAAGGGAATGGGAACCAGGCTGGAGTGTCCTCACACCAGTGAGGCGTCATCACCGAAATGTGAGTGACCCAGCACACGTGGCCTCAAACCAGAGGACACACATCACCAAGGGGCTGGGAGTGAGGCAGGCAGGAGGAGCCTCAAAACATAGGGCCCATGGAATAAAAATGGTGAGGAATCCAGCAGCTGGAACCTCCCAGCAGGCGGCCAGGAGCAGCGAGGCTATGGGATCCAGACCTGACTGAACTCAAAACAGAGGGCCCTCATCATGAAACTCTGAGCAACCCAGCCGTTGGGACCTCAGAGCAGAAGGCCCACATTCCCATGTGGTTGGGAACATGGCATAAGTGTACTCGCACCACAGGGCACACATCAGAGAATTTTGGGAGCTCAGAAGTTAGGGCCTGATGCCAGAGGGCCCTCATTACCAAAGGGAGGAGACTCCAAGCAGGCACCAACTCCCAACTGAGGGCCCATGTCGCCAAGGGGACGTGTGACAGCCAGGCAGGAGTGACCTCACAGCAGAGGGCCTACCTCACAGAAGGGTGAGGAACCCAGCCAGGATAAGACTCTCACCAGAGGGCCCACATCACCAAGGGGATCAGAAACAGGCAGGACTGTCTTCACACCAGTGTGGCCACATCATAGAAAGGTGAGGAACCCAGCACATGTGGCCTAAACCAGAAGACCCACATCTCCAAGGGGCTCGGAGTGAGGCAGGCAGGAGGAGCCTCAAAACACAGGGCCCATAGAATAAAAAAGCTGAGGAATCCTGCAGTGGGAACCTCCCAGCAGGCGGCCCAGAGCACCGAGTCTATGCGATCCAGGCTGCAGTGAACTCACAGCAGAGGGCCCACATCATGAAACTGTGAGCAACCCAGCCATTGGGACCTCAGAGCAGAAGGCCCACATCCCCATGGGGATGGGAACCTCGCAGGAGTGTCCTCGCACCACTTAGCACGTATCAGAAAATGTGGGTACCCAGCAGTTAGGGCCTGATGCAAGAGGGCCGTCATCACCGAGGGGAGGAGGCTCCCAGCAGGCTCCAACTGCCACAAGAGGGCCGATGTTGCCCTGGCGGGGTGTGCCAGCCAGGCAGGAGTGACCTCACAGCAGAGGGCCCACCTCACAGAAGGGTGAGGAACCCAGCCAGGATCAGACTCTCACCAGAGGGCCCACATCATCAAAGGGATAGGAACCAGGCAGGAGTGTCCTCACACCAGTGGGGCCACATCATCGAAAGGTGAGGGACCCAGCACACGTGGCCTCAAACAAGAGGACACACATCACCAAGGGGCTGGGAGTGAGGCAGGCAGGAGGAGTCTCAAAACAGAGGGCCCATAGAAGAAAAAAGGTGAGGAATCCCGCAGTTGGAACCTCCCAGCAGGTGGCCAGGAGCAGCGAGGCTATGGGATCCAGGCCGGAGTGAACTCACACCTGAGGGCCCTCATCATGAAACTGAGCAACCCAACGTTGGGACCTCAGAGCAGAAGGCCCACATTCCCATGGGGTTGGGAAACTGGCAGGAGTGTACTCGCGCCACAGGGCGCACATCAGAAAATTTTTGGAGCCCAGGAGTTACGGCCTGACGCCAGAGGGCCCTCATTACCGAGGGGAGGAGACTCCCAGCAGGCACCAACTCCCACCAGAGGGCCGACGTCGCCAAGGCGGGGTGTGCCAGCCAGGCAGGAGTGACCTCAGAGAAGAGGTCCCACCTCACAGAAGTGTGAGTAACCCAACCAGGATCTGACTCTCACCGGAGGGCCCACATCACCAAGAGGATGGGAACCAGGCAGGAGTGTCCTCACACCAGTGGGGCCACATCAGCCAAAGGTGAGGAACCCAGCACATGTGGCCTCAAACCAGAGGACACACATCACCAAGGGGCTGGGAGTGAGGCAGGTGTCTGGAGGGGCACATTTAACTCTAATTTCCCACCAGGAAGAGGAATTAACCAAAGGCTCAGAGTGACGTGCTGGACCCTGATTACGGCCTGAAGCAAACCTGCGGTTCTGTGGCCAGCTTTCAAGGAAACGAGTTTTAAAGGAAATCACGGGCACTGTAATTCACAAACCTGCAGAGTTATAAATGACAGCTATTGGCAAAAATATATTGAAGTAAGTCTGCAAAGAGGACTTGAAAACGAGGCAGAATTGCAGGAATCATATTTCAGGAGGTAGATTGGAATTGCATTTAAAGCATGTGAAAAGCGGCAGATCTTTGACAGTGATGCACTTGGACAAAAGTGCGTATACATTTTTTCCTGAATATATTCAGGAAAAACGCATATGCCCTTTTTGGCCAACCAAGCACTCGAGCAATGGAAATCCACACTACAATGAAGTCTCATTTCCCATTCGTCAAAAGGGCCATCTGAAAAAAGTGTAAAAACCAGATACACAGGACAGGCCATGGAGAACAGGGAGCCTTGTTATGCTGATGGGCGGGATGTAAGTTGCCAACAGACACTGTGGAGATGTTTATGGTGTATCCTGAAACATCTGAAAAACAAAGCTACAGACCCTAGGGCACTTCCACTTTTGGCCCTATAGCTTAGGAAAATTAAAATCAACAAGACACAGCCAACACAAAATTTAGGGCTGCTGTGTTTACAAGAACCTCGAATCCAGTACAAATTAAATATCCCAGAAAGAAAAAAATGGATAAAGGAGTTGTGCTACTTACGTACAACGGAATATCACTCAGCAATGAAATCAATGTCATCAGGCCTGTAGCAGCAAATTGAGTGGATTTAAGTATGATGATTCTAAGAGAAATAGAGAAATATGTCACAGAGTAAGATAATTATCATAAGATATCACTAATAGAGAGAGTGTAAACTTGGCTACACATAAACTGAATTACAAAACCGAACAGAGTCTCACATTTAGATAAAAACTTATGCTTGCTTAAGGGGAAAGTTGAGTTGGGGTGCTGTATAAAACCAGAGATTGTAATTAGCACACATACCGTTCCATAAGCCAAATATGTAATAGACAAGACCTACTCTTTGCTCAACGAAATAGACTCATCCATGGTGTATCACCTCACACCTGTTAGAATGGGCATCATCAGAAAATCTACAAACAACAGATGCTGGAAAGGGTGTGGAGATAAGGAACCCTCTTCCACTATTGTTGGGAATGTAAATTGATACAGTCACTGTGGAGAACATTATGGAGTTTCTTATAAAACTAAGAATAGAATTACCATATGATACAGCAATGCCACTACTGGGCATATACCCAGACAAAACCATAAATCAAAAAGAGACATTCACCGCAATGTTCACTGCATCACTATTTACAATATCCAGGTAATGGAAGCAACCTAAATGCCCACAGACAGACGAATGCATAAAGATGTGGTACATATATAAAATGGAATATCACTAAGCCATAAAAAGGAATGAAATTGGGTCATTTGTAGAGACGTTGATGGATCTAGAGACTGTCATACAGAGTGAAGTAAGTCAGAAATAGAAAAACAAATCTTGTATATTAATGCATATATGTGGAACCTAGAAAAATTGTACAGATGAACCGTTTTGCAAGGCAGAAATAGAGCAACAGATGTAGACAACAAACGTATGGACACCAAGGGGGGGAAAGCTGTTGGGGGGTGGTGGTGGGAGGAGTTGAGAGATTGGGATTGGCATGTATACATTTATATGTATAAAATCGATAACCAAAAAGAACCTGCTGTATAAAAAAATAAAATAAAATTCCAAATTACAAAAAGTAAAACAGACAAAATATTCTTCCCTTCACATACATGTATTTATATGAATAAATTATTTCCATGCTTATATCTGTAAATACAAAAAAGAGGAATAAAATCTACCTTGAACCAAAAACGAAAGAAAGAAAACAAAAGAGAACCCACCAGTTACACAGAGGAAAACCGTATCAGGGCACTTGCTCCAGTTGTAAACAATTCTGAAGTTGGTCAGTGGTGGGGAATCATCTCCCATTCAGCCAGCAGGCCCCACACAACAAGCGTCCTCATTGCAAAGCTGGGGGACCGTGCCGAGGCATCTGTGAGTAAACGTGGGCTGAGCCCCAGGCCAGCTGCTGCTGAAATGTTCCCACCCTTCCCAGGTAAAACACCTGAATATGTACAAGGACTTGAAAGCCTAGAGGAAGGGCCATGGAGCCACATGAGCACCAGCATGCCAGCCGACTTGGTGCCTGCAGGCCAGCCAGGATGGTCCTGGCCCTGGGTGCTCTTCTGGAAGCTTTCCATTTCCCTGCCTGAGATACCCCTGCTGTCCCGGCCCCCACTGCTTTCTTCCTCACTCACCTCTGCCCAGGGAGAAATTCCAGCGGCAGGTATGGGTGACACATCCTCTTCTTTAGCAGGTGGCATCTTGGCAACTGCTGCAGAAAGTCCAGCAGAGCCCCACTCACACTGGGCCACCAACAAAGCCATGGCCTCTCACTCCCTCCCACCAGTCCAGCCCCGAGACTGCTGACAGGGCAGAGAAAATGGCGTCAGGCACAGCTGCAGGGGCTCTTGCTGCCTGGAGCGGTGTTTATATTGATCTCAACCCAGGCACACCTGGGGAGGGCTGGCCGGCACGGTCAGGCTTCCCAGGCCAGCCAATAATCACCCCTCAGGGGCTCACAGTTGCAGAAACTGGAACTTGCTGAATCGGCCAGGTCCGAGGAACAGGTGTGGGCTCCTGAGAGTCAGGATAGACAAGGGGCTGCAGCTCTGGCTTGTTTTCTAATTATATTATCTGGCCCATGAGTGGGAGACAACTTCAAGAAAACCCTCTCCTAATGAGAGGAACCCAGGAGTCAGGGAGAGGAGGGGTGGGTGGTGGGTGGAGACAGAGGCCTGGTGCCCCGGGTGCAGTGGAAGTCTCTGGAAGACCAGGTGGAGGGAGGCCACACAGAGTGATGCCCAGGGTCACAGACCTGTCGGAGCTGCCGTTTCTTAGTTCAAGTCCTGCTCTGAGGTGCTCTGTGTCAGATCTGAGTGACAGGTGAGCTGGGAGTGCTCTGCAATGAGGGCGATGTGCATGGTTCCTGTGTGCCCAGCCCTGCCACAGTACCTGCAAGGGTAGCTCTGTATCCGGGGAGGGGTCTGACCACGAGAGCCCCATGGGCTGCAGGGGAACCTGCCCAGGGAACCCCATATCCTGGGAGGGGCCTGAAAACGAGAGCCCCGTGGGCTGGGGTGGGGGTGAGGTACCTGCCCAGGTGAGCTCCATATCCTGGGATTGGCCTGGCCTCGAGAGCCCCATGGGCTGCTGGAGTCCTGGTAAAGGATGTCAGGACAGTCAGTGAAGCCACCGAGGATAGACCTCCAGTAGTTCCTAAATCCTACATCCTGCTGGTCATTCTACCAACCACCAGGACATGGTATTCTGTATTAGTCTTCAATGATGCCTTCTTTTGTATTCTAGTAGTCCCAGAGTCACAAGAAATTTTGGCTTGTGAGTGGCAGGACTCAACATACAACTAAAACAATACTTCCGGGCCGTGTTGCCCCAAGGGTTCAAAAATTCCCACACCATCTTTGGGGAAAGCTCAGCTAAAGACCTAAAAGTTCTACCTCTGGAAAAGGAAACACTCCTTCAATATGCAGACGACATTCTGATCGCCAGCCCTACTAAGGAGACCTCTGAACTACCAAGCCAAGAAAGGATACAAGTTGTCCAAGAAAAAGCTCAAATATCACAGACTACGGTGACCTGCCTGGGCTTCATTCTCACAGAAGGTCGGAGAAGCCCATCCCAGGAAAGGGAAGAAACAATTTACAGCCTTACCCATTTCTAAAACTAGAAGACAGCTTAGGGGTTCCTGGGGAGGCCAGGGTTTGCTGCTTCTGGATCCCTAACTACAGTCTACTAGCTGGGCCTCTATATGAAACACTGAAAGGAAAAGATGATGATCCTTTTGAATAGAATCCAGAAGTGGCCTTTCAAGAATGGAAAGAGCAGTCAATTCAGACCCTTGCCCTGGAACTCCCTAATTTAGCTAAACCCTTTGACCTTTACATTCCTGGTGAACGGTGAATCGCCATTGGAGTATTAGTGCAAAACCTGGGACCACTTGAAATGGAACAATGCAAGAATGCCATCCAGGTAGGATAAACTACGGTCACCAAGGGGCTTGGCCCACCGCCACATCTGGCCAAGATACTGGCAGTATCTGAAAACCTGGAAATCAGCAGCCCAAAAGGCCACCTCCCTCCTAAGGGAAAAGGACCCCACGTGGTGATCCTAACCCCCAACCATGCCCTGAAGTTGCAGGGTTTGCTCCGTGGGCACACTGACCTTGAGTGAGGAGGCCCTCCAACTCCAACCTCCAGAGAGATAACCGGGGCAAAGGGGCACCATGACGACTCGTGTGACCATCACTTGACCTGGAGTTTCTCTCATAAAACAACAAGAGTGTGTCCCAAAAGAGTAGACTACTGCTTGCAGGACTTACTGCACCCAGAGGGGAGGTAATAATCTTGGCGGGGGAACCGTATATCACGCTGTCACCATAGAAGAGCCTACAGACACTGTGATGATGGTGGCCAATAAGACCGGCTGGACTCCTGTTTACTTCAAAAGGCTGTTGACTCAGTGGCCATCATGGTCCTTCATCACCACTGACCCTGGACTGTCTGGGAGTTGAGCAGGCAGGGTCCTGACACCTGGTGCTGTTTTTACGTTAATTCAGGGGCCTAACTGAAGAAAGCGCAGACTACTGGTCAGAGCATCTAGGCTGGCAGAAACGGTCAGCCTAAGGTGGCCGAACAAATGTGGGGCGGGGTGAAACTGGACCTCACAACGTCACTGCACATCTCCTTCCTGGACCCTTAAAGGTCATTAGAATCTATAACACTACCAATACTTGTGCTCAGGCGGACGAGCAGGGAGGCAGGAGGCCTGGGGACAATCAACGTCACCTGGAGGCTGCTGGGGAGAAGTTCTGACCCTCGCCCACGGGTATGAGGGCTCCTAACTCAGCACTCAGCAGTTACAGATGAAGGGTCTGCACCCTCAGCACTCTAAGAATGAGGAAGGGGACAAAATGCAGAAGAGGGGTTTGTCCCAGGCAAAGCCCCTTAAAAATCCCTGGGAGATAAAAATAGAATCTGGGCAATAAAATAAAGTCTAACCTTTTTTATCCTTTGTGCTTTGTCTAATTTCACGTGCTCCTAGGGTCCCACATGCAGAGGTTCAACAGCCGGCACTTCAGACCAGATTTCCTAGTGCAGAATGGCTGGGTCGACACCTCAGCTCCTGGGGCACGGTGCAGACTCCGCGATATAGAGCCTGAGCTGCAGCCAACTGGGCCCTCGAGAGCTCCGCCCCCTCCCTCCCACTGACTCTGACAGGATCTCTACACAGCAGCCCAGCCCACAGCCCACGGGGTAGCACATGCTCTCACCTCTCCATTCTCTGATCAAAATATAAAGTTTCCTTTGCTTCTGAACCAAACTCAGTCTCAATCTGTTGGCTCCAATGACACTGGGCAGGGGGACACTTGTTGGGGTCCACTCTGGAGGATCAGTAACAGAAATTGAGAACATTGTAACTTCAATGAACAGATGTGTGAGCCAAACTGTAATTAACATAGAACAGTGTATAAGGCTCGGGTAAAATAAGATGTTTCTAAAACTTCCATTTGATATTTCCATCACTTTATTATAAGCAAGTTCAGTGAAAAGGTCTTATTTGTCAGGTCAATACTAGAGAAACGAAGTGATTTCTTTCCAAGGATGTACATCTAATAATCTTGGTTAAAGCTTCAATCTTGTTTTAAATGCTTTTCCATTGAAAATGATACCTCTCTTTCAGCTCCCCCATTTCTGAGAAGTATAAAATCTTATAATTTATTAAGACCAAATGGGAAAGGTGGGAGGAGGGATAAATTAACAGTTTGGGATTAACACATACACACTGCTATGTATAAAATCGATCATCAACAAGGAACTACTGTATAGCACAGGGAACTACACTCAATATTTTGCAATAACCTATAAGGGGAAATAATCTGAAAAAGAATAGATGTTTTTATTGACATCATCTATTAATGACAGTTAAAATGGAACCTAAGGGAAGCCAGTGGTGAGTGCTTCTGACCCTGAAGACTTCAATCATCTAAAGTTTGGACTCTGCCTACTTCCCAAGGCCCTTAATGAACCTATGTGTAGCCGTAGCTTAAAAAATTCCCCAGTTTGGGTTGTGGAGAGACACTGATTTTGAAAAAGCCCTGGTGTTCTCCTCACATGAATGGGACACTTCCTACACCTAAAACATGCCTGTCACACCCAGAGGATGGTATACCGTCTGATCGGGAAGAGTTTGGAAAAGGCATCTCATCTCCTCATCTCCTGGTGCTCGGGTTCACCCCTCCAGCGTCTTTACGAACAGTCTCCCCACTTGGAGATGTCAGCACTGTCAACATCCTGTTTGGAATTTGTCCAGAGGATGAAGCAGAAGGAGGAGGAACAATGAGTGACAAGTCCTAGGTGTTCGGACAGGCACATGTCACTCTAATTTCCAATCAGGAAGACGAATTGACCAAAGGCTAGGGTTGCCCATGGAAACAGAATAGGGCTTGAGGAAATCCCGCTGCTTTGTGGCCAGTTCCCATAAACAGAAGTTGAAAAATGGAACTCAGGGACACTAAAATTCACGAAACTGCAGAGTTGAAAATATCTCTCACTGAAAAATGTCTTGAGGAAAGTCAGAGAAAAGGACTTGTAAGCAACGGAGAATGGCAGGAAAGGGATTGGAAGAGGTAGAAAGGACTCGCCATTAAGCACAAGAAAAGGGGCTGAACATTGCCAACATTGCAGTTGGCCAAAAAGGGTGTATGCGTCTTTTTCTGTATATATTCAAGAAAAGGGCATACACTTTTTTAGCCAACCAAACAGGTGGGCACTGGAAATCAATACTACAAAACATATCACTTCGCATCAGTCAGAAGAGCCTTCCTCGTAAAGTGTAAACACCAGAAATGCAGGACAGGGCAAGGAGAAAAGGGAGCCCTGTGAGGCTTATAGTGGAAATGTATATTGCCAACGGTCACTCTGGATAAGTGTATTGTGTTTACTAAAGCATCTAAAAAATGAGCTACAGAGCACAGGGCACTTGCACTCATGGACGTATATCTTGGGAAAAACAAAAATGGAGAGGACACAGGCACCCCAATGTTTACCGCCTCTCTGTTTAAAAGATCCTCGACTAGGATATAATTTATATGTCTGTGGAGGGAAAAAATGGATAGAGATGTGGCACTTGTGTAGAGTGGAATATTACTCAGCCTGAAAATCAATGAAATATGGCCAGCTGTAACAACCCCAGAGGAGTTACGTATGATCATTCGAAGTCACATAATTCAAAAAGAAAAAGACATACGATACTACTAATACATGGAATATAACGAGGCTACAAATGAACTGAATTACAAAACAGAACGGGGTCTCAGATTTAGAAAAGCAACTTATGCTTGCTTAAGGATAAAGGAGAGTTGGGGTGCTGCATAAAACCAGAGATTGAAATTAGCACAGATACCGTTCCATAAGCCAAATATGTAATAGAAAAAACCTACTCCCTGGCCAACGAAATGGACTCAACACCCCATATTCAGCACCTAGGAATATACGGGATGAGTAAGAGTCTTAATACCTATGGATTTATATGTCTCAGTAAGAGAATCAAGCGTGTGTACAGTGACATAAACACAGCAGTGAAAATCAGCTAAATCCCATTATCAAAATAAATTTCAAAGACAAAACACAATGACAGTGAAATAGAGAGCAATTCTTAAATAATTCATTCAGGGCTTGTGATGCAACCTGGATTTACCACATCTACACCCAGAGATGGGTGAGACATAAGGCTGGACACTTCGGGCTGATAGCATTGGTGAGGTTCCGTAAGCAAATGCAGACCCTTTGAAGTCATACTGCATGGTACCCATTCCATGGGTCCCAACTCTCCAGGTTTAAGGGATTCTTCCTTCAACTTAAACATGCTTGGGAACCCCAGAGTATGGTGCACCATGTGACCGGGAAGTCTTTTCAAATGCATCTCAGTTTTCATCCTTTTTACTCGTGTTCACAATTCCAGACCATTTACTAACACTCTCCCCACTTGGAGAGTCAGTGCCTTTAACCTCCTGTTTGGCACAGTTTGCAATTTCCGCACAAGATGAACAGGAATAGGGAGAACAAATGAGTGACTAGCTGTAGGTGTCTGCACGGGCAAATTTTACGCTCATTTCCCACCAGGAAGAGGAATTAACCAAAGGCTCAGCATGCCGTGCCGGAACCAGATTAGGGCCTGAAGCAATCCTGCGGGTTTGTGGATAGCTCACAAGAAAGCGAGTTGAAGAAAGGAGCTCAGGGACACTGTAATTCACAAACGGGCAGAGTTATAATTGACAGCTATCGTCCAAAAATATATTGAAGGTAGGCTGCAAAGAGGATTTGAAAGCGGGGCAGAATTGCAGGAAAACGATTTCAGGGGGTAGACTGGAATTGCATTTAAAGCATACGAAAAGAGGCAGAACGTCGACAATGATGCACTTGGCCAAAAAGGGCGTATGCGTTTTTTCCTGAACATATTCAGGAAAAAACGCATACGCCCTTTTTGGCCAACCAAGCAAGCATGTTAAAGAAATCTGCACTACAATGAAGTCTCACTGCCCCCCGGTCAAAAGGGCCATCTGAAAAAAGTGTAAAATCCACAAAGGCAGCACAGGCCATGGAGAACAGGAAGCCTTGTTATGCTGATGGGTGGGATGTAAATTGCCAACAGCCACTCTGGAGAAGTGTATGGTGTTTCCTCAAACACCTAAAAAACAAAGCAACGGAGCCTACGGCACTTCCACTTATGGTCCTATAGTTTAGGGAAATTAAAATCAAAAAGACGCAGCCACCCCAAATTTTCGAATGGCTCTGTTTACAATATACTCATCTATGGTACAAGTTAAATATCCCAGAAAGCGGAAAATGGATAAAGAAGTTGTGCTACGAACGTACAATGGAATATCACTCAGCAATGAAATCTATGTCTTCAGGCCCGTCGCGGCATAACGAGTGGATTCAGGTATGAAGACTCTAAGTGAAATTAGTCACACAGAGAAAGAAACATCATAAGATATCACTAATACACGGAATGTAAACTTGGCTACACATGAACTGAATTACAAAACAGAACAGGGCCTCAAATTTAGAAAACCAACCAATGCTTGCTTAAGGCGAAAGGTGAGTTGGGGTGCTGCATAAAACCAGAGATTGAAATTAGCACAGATACCGTTCCATAAGTCAAATATGCAATAGTCAAGACCTACTCCTTGCTCAATAAAATAGACTCAACACCCCAAATTCAACGCCTAGGAATATACCTGACTAGTAAGAATCTTAAAACCCATGGATTTATATGTCTCCATAAGAGAATCAAGCGTGTGTACAGCGGTATAAACGCAGCAGTGAAAATCCGATAAATCCCATTATCAAAATGAATTATAAAAACAAAACACAATGACAGTGAAATAGAAAGCAATTCTTAAATAATTCATTCAGGACTTGTGATGCAACCTGGATTTACCATATCTACACCCAGAGCTGGGTGAGACATAAGGCTGGACACTTTGAGCTGATAGCATTGGTGAGGTTCGGTGAGCAAATGCAGACCCTTTGAAGTCATACTGCATAATACCCATTCCATGGGTCCCAACTCTCCAGGTTTAAGGGATTCTTCCTTTAGCTAAAACATGCATGGGAAACCCAGAGTATGGTCCCTGTGACTGCGCAACGTTTTTAAATGCATCTAAGTTTTCGTCCCCTGATACTCGGGTTGACCATTCCGGACGGTATAATAACACTCTCCCCGCTTGGAGAGTCAGTGCCTTTAACCTCCTGTTTGACACAGTGTGCAATTTCTGCGCAAGATGAACAGGAATAGGGAGAAACAATGAGAGACTAGCTGTAGGTGTCTGCACGGGCAAATTTATGCTCATTTCCCTCCAGGAAGTGGAATTAACCAAAGGCTCAGCATGCAGGGCCGGAACCAGATTAGGGCCTGAAGCAATCCTGCGGTTTTGCGGCCAGCTCACAAGGAAACGAGTTGAAGAAAGGAGCTCAGGGGCACTGTCATTCACAAACCTGCAGAGTTATAAATGACAACTATCGTCCAGAAATACATTGAAGAAGGCTGCGAAGAGGACTTGACAGCGGGGCAGAATTGCTGGAAAACGATTTCAGGGGGTAGACTGGAATTGCATTTAAAGCATAGGAAAGAGTCATAACGTCGACAATGATGCACTTGGCCAAAAAGGGCGTATGCGTTTTTACCTGAATATATTCAGGAAATAACGCATACGCACTTTTTGGCCAACCAAGCAAGCGTGTAATGGAAATCTGCACTACAATGAAGTCTCACTGCCCCCCGGTCAAAAGGGCCTTCTGAAAAAAGTGTAAAATCCAGAAAGGCAGGACAGGCCATGGAGAACAGGGAGCCTTGTTATGCTGATGGACGGGATGTAAATTGCCAACAGCCACTCTGGAGAAGTGTATGGTGTTTCCTGAAACACCTTAAAAACAAAGCAACGGAGCATACGGCACTTCCACTTAAGCTCCTATAGCTTAGGGAAATTAAAATCCAAAAGACACAGTCACTCTAAAATTTCAGAAGGCTCTGTTTACAAGAACCTCATCTACGGTACAAGTTAAATATCCCAGAAAGCGAAAAATGGATAAAGAAGTTGTGGTACGAACGTACTTTGGAATAACACTCAGCAATGAAATCTAGGTCATCAGGCCCATCGCGGCATAATGAGTGGATTCAGGTACGATGATTCTAAGTGAAATAAGTCACACAAAACAAGAAACATCATAAGATATCACTAATACACGGAATGTAAACTTGGCTACACATGAACTGAATTACAAAACAGAACAGGGACTCAAATTTAGAAAAGCAACCAATGATTGCTTAAGCGCAAAGGTGAGTAGGGGTGCTGCATAAAACCAGAGATTGAAATTAGCACAGATACCGTTCCATAAGCCAAATATGTAATAGTCAAGACCTACTCCTTGCTCAACGACATGGACTCAACACCGCATATTCAACGCCTAGGAATACACCTGACTAGTAAGAATCTTCAAACCCATGGATTTATATGTCTCTGTAAGAGAATCAAGCGTGTGTACAGCGGCATAAAAGCAGCAGTGAAAATCCGATAAATCCCGTTATCAAACTAAATTACAAAAACAAAACACAATGACAGTGAAATAGAGAGCAATTCTTAAATAATTCATTCAGGGCTTGTGATGCAACCTGGATTTACCACATCTACACCCAGAGCTGGGTGAGACATAAGGCTGGACACTTCTGACTGATAGTATTGGTGAGGTTCAGTGAGCAAATGCAGACCGTTTGAAGTCATACTGCATGGTACCCATTCCATGGGTCCCAACTCTCCAGGTTTAAGGAATTCTTCCTTCAGCTTAAACATTCTTGGGAATCCCAGGGTATGGTCCGCCGTGTGACTGGGAAACGATTTTAAATGCTTCTCAGGTTTCATTCCCTGGTACTTGGGTTCACCATTCCAGACGCTTTACTAACTCTCTACCCACTTGGAGAGTCAGTGCCTTTAACCTTCTGTTTGGCACAGTTTGCAATTTCTGCGCAAGATGAACAGGAATAGGGAGAACCAATGAGAGACTAGCTTTAGGGTCTGCACGGGCAACTTAAATGTTCATTTCCCACCAGAAAGAGGAATTTACCAAAGTCTCAGCGTGCCGTGCCGAAACCATTTTAGGGCCTGAAGCAATCCTGTGGGTTTGCGGCCAGCTCACAAGCAAGCGAGTTGAAGAAAGGAGCTCAGGGACACTGTAATTAACAAACCTGCAGAGTTATAAATGACAGGTATCATACAAAAATATATTGAAGTAAGGCTGCGAAGAGGGCTTGAAACGGGGCAGAATTCCAGGAATATGATTTCAGGAGGTAGACGGGCAGTGCTCTGAAAGCATAGGAGAAGAGGCCGATCCTCGACAATGATGCACTTGGTCAAAAAGTGCATATGCG
The DNA here is from genome assembly GCF_059928025.1 of Delphinapterus leucas. Classification (NCBI taxonomy): domain Eukaryota; kingdom Metazoa; phylum Chordata; class Mammalia; order Artiodactyla; family Monodontidae; genus Delphinapterus; species Delphinapterus leucas. Next base: position 3,374,903 of record NC_143129.1, read on the forward strand.
TTTTTTCAGGGCCCTCATTAAAGAGGGTAGGAGGCTCCCAGCATGCTTTCGTGGCCAACAGTGGGCCCACATCGCCAAGGCGATGTGAGCCAGCCAGGCAGGAGTGACCTCACATCAGAGGGCCCACCTCACAGAAGGGTAAGGAACCCAGCCAGGATCAGACTCTCACCAGAGTGCCCACATCAGCAAGGGGCTGTGAACCACGCAGGAGTATCATCACACCCGTGGGGCCACATCATCAAAAGTTGAGGTACACAAAAAATGTGGCCTCAAACCAGAGGACCCACATCACCATGAGTTTCGGAGCGAGGCAGGCAGGATTAACCTCACAACACATGGTCCATTGTATAAAAAAGGTGAGGAACCCAGCAGTTGGAACATCCCAGCAGGCGGCCCAGAGCACCGAGGCTATGGGATCCAGGCAGTGATGAACTCACAACAGAGGGCCCTCATCATGAAACTGTGAGCAAACCAGCCGTTGTGACCTCAGAGCACAAGGCCCACATCCCCATGGGGAAGGGAACCAAGCAGGAGTGTCATCGCACCAGTGGGCACACATCAGAAAATGTGGGGAGCCCAGCAGTTAGGGCCTGACGCCAGAGGGCTCTCATCACCGAGGAGAGGAGGCTCCCAGCAGGCTCCAACTGCTACCAGAGGGCCGCCATCGCCAATGCGGGATGTGCCAGCCAGGCAGGAGTGACCTCAGAGCAGAGGGCCCACCTCACAAAAGTGTGAGGAACCCAAAGAGGATCAGACTCTCACCACAGGGCCCACATCACCAAGGGAATGGGAACCAGGCTGGAGTGTCCTCACACCAGTGAGGCGTCATCACCGAAATGTGAGTGACCCAGCACACGTGGCCTCAAACCAGAGGACACACATCACCAAGGGGCTGGGAGTGAGGCAGGCAGGAGGAGCCTCAAAACATAGGGCCCATGGAATAAAAATGGTGAGGAATCCAGCAGCTGGAACCTCCCAGCAGGCGGCCAGGAGCAGCGAGGCTATGGGATCCAGACCTGACTGAACTCAAAACAGAGGGCCCTCATCATGAAACTCTGAGCAACCCAGCCGTTGGGACCTCAGAGCAGAAGGCCCACATTCCCATGTGGTTGGGAACATGGCATAAGTGTACTCGCACCACAGGGCACACATCAGAGAATTTTGGGAGCTCAGAAGTTAGGGCCTGATGCCAGAGGGCCCTCATTACCAAGGGGAGGAGACTCCAAGCAGGCACCAACTCCCAACTGAGGGCCCATGTCGCCAAGGGGACGTGTGACAGCCAGGCAGGAGTGACCTCACAGCAGAGGGCCTACCTCACAGAAGGGTGAGGAACCCAGCCAGGATAAGACTCTCACCAGAGGGCCCACATCACCAAGGGGATCAGAAACAGGCAGGACTGTCTTCACACCAGTGTGGCCACATCATAGAAAGGTGAGGAACCCAGCACATGTGGCCTAAACCAGAAGACCCACATCTCCAAGGGGCTCGGAGTGAGGCAGGCAGGAGGAGCCTCAAAACACAGGGCCCATAGAATAAAAAAGCTGAGGAATCCTGCAGTGGGAACCTCCCAGCAGGCGGCCCAGAGCACCGAGTCTATGCGATCCAGGCTGCAGTGAACTCACAGCAGAGGGCCCACATCATGAAACTGTGAGCAACCCATCCATTGGGACCTCAGAGCAGAAGGCCCACATCCCCATGGGGATGGGAACCTCGCAGGAGTGTCCTCACACCACTTAGCACGTATCAGAAAATGTGGGTACCCAGCAGTTAGGGCCTGATGCAAGAGGGCCGTCATCACCGAGGGGAGGAGGCTCCCAGCAGGCTCCAACTGCCACAAGAGGGCCGATGTTGCCCTGGCGGGGTGTGCCAGCCAGGCAGGAGTGACCTCACAGCAGAGGGCCCACCTCACAGAAGGGTGAGGAACCCAGCCAGGATCAGACTCTCACCAGAGGGCCCACATCATCAAAGGGATAGGAACCAGGCAGGAGTGTCCTCACACCAGTGGGGCCACATCATCGAAAGGTGAGGGACCCAGCACACGTGGCCTCAAACAAGAGGACACACATCACCAAGGGGCTGGGAGTGAGGCAGGCAGGAGGAGTCTCAAAACAGAGGGCCCATAGAAGAAAAAAGGTGAGGAATCCCGCAGTTGGAACCTCCCAGCAGGTGGCCAGGAGCAGCGAGGCTATGGGATCCAGGCCGGAGTGAACTCACACCTGAGGGCCCTCATCATGAAACTGAGCAACCCAACGTTGGGACCTCAGAGCAGAAGGCCCACATTCCCATGGGGTTGGGAAACTGGCAGGAGTGTACTCGCGCCACAGGGCGCACATCAGAAAATTTTTGGAGCCCAGGAGTTACGGCCTGACGCCAGAGGGCCCTCATTACCGAGGGGAGGAGACTCCCAGCAGGCACTAACTCCCACCAGAGGGCCGACGTCGCCAAGGCGGGGTGTGCCAGCCAGGCAGGAGTGACCTCAGAGAAGAGGTCCCACCTCACAGAAGTGTGAGTAACCCAACCAGGATCTGACTCTCACCGGAGGGCCCACATCACCAAGAGGATGGGAACCAGGCAGGAGTGTCCTCACACCAGTGGGGCCACATCAGCCAAAGGTGAGGAACCCAGCACATGTGGCCTCAAACCAGAGGACACACATCACCAAGGGGCTGGGAGTGAGGCAGGTGTCTGGAGGGGCACATTTAACTCTAATTTCCCACCAGGAAGAGGAATTAACCAAAGGCTCAGAGTGACGTGCTGGACCCTGATTACGGCCTGAAGCAAACCTGCGGTTCTGTGGCCAGCTTTCAAGGAAACGAGTTTTAAAGGAAATCACGGGCACTGTAATTCACAAACCTGCAGAGTTATAAATGACAGCTATTGGCAAAAATATATTGAAGTAAGTCTGCAAAGAGGACTTGAAAACGAGGCAGAATTGCAGGAATCATATTTCAGGAGGTAGATTGGAATTGCATTTAAAGCATGTGAAAAGCGGCAGATCTTTGACAGTGATGCACTTGGACAAAAGTGCGTATACATTTTTTCCTGAATATATTCAGGAAAAACGCATATGCCCTTTTTGGCCAACCAAGCACTCGAGCAATGGAAATCCGCACTACAATGAAGTCTCATTTCCCATTCGTCAAAAGGGCCATCTGAAAAAAGTGTAAAAACCAGATACACAGGACAGGCCATGGAGAACAGGGAGCCTTGTTATGCTGATGGGCGGGATGTAAGTTGCCAACAGACGCTGTGGAGATGTTTATGGTGTATCCTGAAACATCTGAAAAACAAAGCTACAGACCCTAGGGCACTTCCACTTTTGGCCCTATAGCTTAGGAAAATTAAAATCAACAAGACACAGCCAACACAAAATTTAGGGCTGCTGTGTTTACAAGAACCTCGAATCCAGTACAAATTAAATATCCCAGAAAGAAAAAAATGGATAAAGGAGTTGTGCTACTTACGTACAACGGAATATCACTCAGCAATGAAATCAATGTCATCAGGCCTGTAGCAGCAAATTGAGTGGATTTAAGTATGATGATTCTAAGAGAAATAGAGAAATATGTCACAGAGTAAGATAATTATCATAAGATATCACTAATAGAGAGAGTGTAAACTTGGCTACACATAAACTGAATTACAAAACCGAACAGAGTCTCACATTTAGATAAAAACTTATGCTTGCTTAAGGGGAAAGTTGAGTTGGGGTGCTGTATAAAACCAGAGATTGTAATTAGCACACATACCGTTCCATAAGCCAAATATGTAATAGACAAGACCTACTCTTTGCTCAACGAAATAGACTCATCCATGGTGTATCACCTCACACCTGTTAGAATGGGCATCATCAGAAAATCTACAAACAACAGATGCTGGAAAGGGTGTGGAGATAAGGAACCCTCTTCCACTATTGCTGGGAATGTAAATTGATACAGTCACTGTGGAGAACATTATGGAGTTTCTTATAAAACTAAGAATAGAATTACCATATGATACAGCAATGCCACTACTGGGCATATACCCAGACAAAACCATAAATCAAAAAGAGACATTCACCGCAATGTTCATTGCATCACTATTTACAATATCCAGGTAATGGAAGCAACCTAAATGCCCACAGACAGACGAATGCATAAAGATGTGGTACATATATAAAATGGAATATCACTAAGCCATAAAAAGGAATGAAATTGGGTCATTTGTAGAGACGTTGATGGATCTAGAGACTGTCATACAGAGTGAAGTAAGTCAGAAATAGAAAAACAAATCTTGTATATTAATGCATATATGTGGAACCTAGAAAAATTGTACAGATGAACCGTTTTGCAAGGCAGAAATAGAGCAACAGATGTAGACAACAAACGTATGGACACCAAGGGGGGGAAAGCTGTTGGGGGGTGGTGGTGGGAGGAGTTGAGAGATTGGGATTGGCATGTATACATTTATATGTATAAAATCGATAACCAAAAAGAACCTGCTGTATAAAAAAATAAAATAAAATTCCAAATTACAAAAAGTAAAACAGACAAAATATTCTTCCCTTCACATACATGTATTTATATGAATAAATTATTTCCATGCTTATATCTGTAAATACAAAAAAGAGGAATAAAATCTACCTTGAACCAAAAACGAAAGAAAGAAAACAAAAGAGAACCCACCAGTTACACAGAGGAAAACCGTATCAGGGCACTTGCTCCAGTTGTAAACAATTCTGAAGTTGGTCAGTGGTGGGGAATCATCTCCCATTCAGCCAGCAGGCCCCACACAACAAGCGTCCTCATTGCAAAGCTGGGGGACCGTGCCGAGGCATCTGTGAGTAAACGTGGGCTGAGCCCCAGGCCAGCTGCTGCTGAAATGTTCCCACCCTTCCCAGGTAAAACACCTGAATATGTACAAGGACTTGAAAGCCTAGAGGAAGGGCCATGGAGCCACATGAGCACCAGCATGCCAGCCGACTTGGTGCCTGCAGGCCAGCCAGGATGGTCCTGGCCCTGGGTGCTCTTCTGGAAGCTTTCCATTTCCCTGCCTGAGATACCCCTGCTGTCCCGGCCCCCACTGCTTTCTTCCTCACTCACCTCTGCCCAGGGAGAAATTCCAGTGGCAGGTATGGGTGACACATCCTCTTCTTTAGCAGGTGGCATCTTGGCAACTGCTGCAGAAAGTCCAGCAGAGCCCCACTCACACTGGGCCACCAACAAAGCCATGGCCTCTCACTCCCTCCCACCAGTCCAGCCCCGAGACTGCTGACAGGGCAGAGAAAATGGCGTCAGGCACAGCTGCAGGGGCTCTTGCTGCCTGGAGCGGTGTTTATATTGATCTCAACCCAGGCACACCTGGGGAGGGCTGGCCGGCACGGTCAGGCTTCCCAGGCCAGCCAATAATCACCCCTCAGGGGCTCACAGTTGCAGAAACTGGAACTTGCTGAATCGGCCAGGTCCGAGGAACAGGTGTGGGCTCCTGAGAGTCAGGATAGACAAGGGGCTGCAGCTCTGGCTTGTTTTCTAATTATATTATCTGGCCCATGAGTGGGAGACAACTTCAAGAAAACCCTCTCCTAATGAGAGGAACCCAGGAGTCAGGGAGAGGAGGGGTGGGTGGTGGGTGGAGACAGAGGCCTGGTGCCCCGGGTGCAGTGGAAGTCTCTGGAAGACCAGGTGGAGGGAGGCCACACAGAGTGATGCCCAGGGTCACAGACCTGTCGGAGCTGCCGTTTCTTAGTTCAAGTCCTGCTCTGAGGTGCTCTGTGTCAGATCTGAGTGACAGGTGAGCTGGGAGTGCTCTGCAATGAGGGCGATGTGCATGGTTCCTGGGTGCCCAGCCCTGCCACAGTACCTGCAAGGGTAGCTCTGTATCCGGGGAGGGGTCTGACCACGAGAGCCCCATGGGCTGCAGGGGAACCTGCCCAGGGAACCCCATATCCTGGGAGGGGCCTGAACACGAGAGCCCCATGGGCTGGGGTGGGGGTGAGGTACCTGCCCAGGTGAGCTCCATATCCTGGGATTGGCCTGGCCTCAAGAGCCCCATGGGCTGCTGGAGTCCTGGTAAAGGATGTCAGGACAGTCAGTGAAGCCACCGAGGATAGACCTCCAGTAGTTCCTAAATCCTACATCCTGCTGGTCATTCTACCAACCACCAGGACATGGTATTCTGTATTAGTCTTCAATGATGCCTTCTTTTGTATTCTAGTAGTCCCAGAGTCACAAGAAATTTTGGCTTGTGAGTGGCAGGACTCAACATACAACTAAAACAATACTTCCGGGCCGTGTTGCCCCAAGGGTTCAAGAATTCCCACACCATCTTTGGGGAAAGCTCAGCTAAAGACCTAAAAGTTCTACCTCTGGAAAAGGAAACACTCCTTCAATATGCAGACGACATTCTGATCGCCAGCCCTACTAAGGAGACCTCTGAACTACCAAGCCAAGAAAGGATACAAGTTGTCCAAGAAAAAGCTCAAATATCACAGACTACGGTGACCTGCCTGGGCTTCATTCTCACAGAAGGTCGGAGAAGCCCATCCCAGGAAAGGGAAGAAACAATTTACAGCCTTACCCATTTCTAAAACTAGAAGACAGCTTAGGGGTTCCTGGGGAGGCCAGGGTTTGCTGCTTCTGGATCACTAACTACAGTCTACTAGCTGGGCCTCTATATGAAACACTGAAAGGAAAAGATGATGATCCTTTTGAATAGAATCCAGAAGTGGCCTTTCAAGAATGGAAAGAGCAGTCAATTCAGACCCTTGCCCTGGAACTCCCTAATTTAGCTAAACCCTTTGACCTTTACATTCCTGGTGAACGGTGAATCGCCATTGGAGTATTAGTGCAAAACCTGGGACCACTTGAAATGGAACAATGCAAGAATGCCATCCAGGTAGGATAAACTACGGTCACCAAGGGGCTTGGCCCACCGCCACATCTGGCCAAGATACTGGCAGTATCTGAAAACCTGGAAATCAGCAGCCCAAAAGGCCACCTCCCTCCTAAGGGAAAAGGACCCCACGTGGTGATCCTAACCCCCAACCATGCCCTGAAGTTGCAGGGTTTGCTCCGTGGGCACACTGACCTTGAGTGAGGAGGCCCTCCAACTCCAACCTCCAGAGAGATAACCGGGGCAAAGGGGCACCATGACGACTCGTGTGACCATCACTTGACCTGGAGTTTCTCTCATAAAACAACAAGAGTGTGTCCCAAAAGAGTAGACTACTGCTTGCAGGACTTACTGCACCCAGAGGGGAGGTAATAATCTTGGCGGGGGAACCGTATATCACGCTGTCACCATAGAAGAGCCTACAGACACTGTGATGATGGTGGCCAATAAGACCGGCTGGACTCCTCTTTACTTCAAAAGGCTGTTGACTCAGTGGCCATCATGGTCCTTCATCACCACTGACCCTGGACTGTCTGGGAGTTGAGCAGGCAGGGTCCTGACACATGGTGCTGTTTTTACGTTAATTCAGGGGCCTAATTGAAGAAAGCGCAGACTACTGGTCAGAGCATCTAGGCTGGCAGAAACGGTCAGCCTAAGGTGGCCGAACAAATGTGGGGCGGGGTGAAACTGGACCTCACAGCGTCACTGCACATCTCCTTCCTGGACCCTTAAAGGTCATTAGAATCTATAACACTACCAATACTTGTGCTCAGGCGGACGAGCAGGGAGGCAGGAGGCCTGGGGACAATCAACGTCACCTGGAGGCTGCTGGGGAGAAGTTCTGACCCTCGCCCACGGGTATGAGGGCTCCTAACTCAGCACTCAGCAGTTACAGATGAAGGGTCTGCACCCTCAGCACTCTAAGAATGAGGAAGGGGACAAAATGCAGAAGAGGGGTTTGTCCCAGGCAAAGCCCCTTAAAAATCCCTGGGAGATAAAAATAGAATCTGGGCAATAAAATAAAGTCTAACCTTTTTTATCCTTTGTGCTTTGTCTAATTTCACGTGCTCCTAGGGTCCCACATGCAGAGGTTCAACAGCCGGCACTTCAGACCAGATTTCCTAGTGCAGAATGGCTGGGTCGACACCTCAGCTCCTGGGGCACGGTGCAGACTCCGCGATATAGAGCCTGAGCTGCAGCCAACTGGGCCCTCGAGAGCTCCGCCCCCTCCCTCCCACTGACTCTGACAGGATCTCTACACAGCAGCCCAGCCCACAGCCCACGGGGTAGCACATGCTCTCACCTCTCCATTCTCTGATCAAAATATAAAGTTTCCTTTGCTTCTGAACCAAACTCAGTCTCAATCTGTTGGCTCCAATGACACTGGGCAGGGGGACACTTGTTGGGGTCCACTCTGGAGGATCAGTAACAGAAATTGAGAACATTGTAACTTCAATGAACAGATGTGTGAGCCAAACTGTAATTAACATAGAACAGTGTATAAGGCTCGGGTAAAATAAGATGTTTCTAAAACTTCCATTTGATATTTCCATCACTTTATTATAAGCAAGTTCAGTGAAAAGGTCTTATTTGTCAGGTCAATACTAGAGAAACGAAGTGATTTCTTTCCAAGGATGTACATCTAATAATCTTGGTTAAAGCTTCAATCTTGTTTTAAATGCTTTTCCATTGAAAATGATACCTCTCTTTCAGCTCCCCCATTTCTGAGAAGTATAAAATCTTATAATTTATTAAGACCAAATGGGAAAGGTGGGAGGAGGGATAAATTAACAGTTTGGGATTAACACATACACACTGCTATGTATAAAATCGATCATCAACAAGGAACTACTGTATAGCACAGGGAACTACACTCAATATTTTGCAATAACCTATAAGGGGAAATAATCTGAAAAAGAATAGATGTTTTTATTGACATCATCTATTAATGACAGTTAAAATGGAACCTAAGGGAAGCCAGTGGTGAGTGCTTCTGACCCTGAAGACTTCAATCATCTAAAGTTTGGACTCTGCCTACTTCCCAAGGCCCTTAATGAACCTATGTGTAGCCGTAGCTTAAAAAATTCCCCAGTTTGGGTTGTGGAGAGACACTGATTTTGAAAAAGCCCTGGTGTTCTCCTCACATGAATGGGACACTTCCTACACCTAAAACATGCCTGTCACACCCAGAGGATGGTATACCGTCTGATCGGGAAGAGTTTGGAAAAGGCATCTCATCTCCTCATCTCCTGGTGCTCGGGTTCACCCCTCCAGCGTCTTTACGAACAGTCTCCCCACTTGGAGATGTCAGCACTGTCAACATCCTGTTTGGAATTTGTCCAGAGGATGAAGCAGAAGGAGGAGGAACAATGAGTGACAAGTCCTAGGTGTTCGGACAGGCACATGTCACTCTAATTTCCAATCAGGAAGACGAATTGACCAAAGGCTAGGGTTGCCCATGGAAACAGAATAGGGCTTGAGGAAATCCCGCTGCTTTGTGGCCAGTTCCCATAAACAGAAGTTGAAAAATGGAACTCAGGGACACTAAAATTCACGAAACTGCAGAGTTGAAAATATCTCTCACTGAAAAATGTCTTGAGGAAAGTCAGAGAAAAGGACTTGTAAGCAACGGAGAATGGCAGGAAAGGGATTGGAAGAGGTAGAAAGGACTCGCCATTAAGCACAAGAAAAGGGGCTGAACATTGCCAACATTGCAGTTGGCCAAAAAGGGTGTATGCGTCTTTTTCTGTATATATTCAAGAAAAGGGCATACACTTTTTTAGCCAACCAAACAGGTGGGCACTGGAAATCAATACTACAAAACATATCACTTCGCATCAGTCAGAAGAGCCTTCCTCGTAAAGTGTAAACACCAGAAATGCAGGACAGGGCAAGGAGAAAAGGGAGCCCTGTGAGGCTTATAGTGGAAATGTATATTGCCAACGGTCACTCTGGATAAGTGTATTGTGTTTACTAAAGCATCTAAAAAATGAGCTACAGAGCACAGGGCACTTGCACTCATGGACGTATATCTTGGGAAAAACAAAAATGGAGAGGACACAGGCACCCCAATGTTTACCGCCTCTCTGTTTAAAAGATCCTCGACTAGGATATAATTTATATGTCTGTGGAGGGAAAAAATGGATAGAGATGTGGCACTTGTGTAGAGTGGAATATTACTCAGCCTGAAAATCAATGAAATATGGCCAGCTGTAACAACCCCAGAGGAGTTACGTATGATCATTCGAAGTCACATAATTCAAAAAGAAAAAGACATACGATACTACTAATACATGGAATATAACGAGGCTACAAATGAACTGAATTACAAAACAGAACGGGGTCTCAGATTTAGAAAAGCAACTTATGCTTGCTTAAGGATAAAGGAGAGTTGGGGTGCTGCATAAAACCAGAGATTGAAATTAGCACAGATACCGTTCCATAAGCCAAATATGTAATAGAAAAAACCTACTCCCTGGCCAACGAAATGGACTCAACACCCCATATTCAGCACCTAGGAATATACGGGATGAGTAAGAGTCTTAATACCTATGGATTTATATGTCTCAGTAAGAGAATCAAGCGTGTGTACAGTGACATAAACGCAGCAGTGAAAATCAGCTAAATCCCATTATCAAAATAAATTTCAAAGACAAAACACAATGACAGTGAAATAGAGAGCAATTCTTAAATAATTCATTCAGGGCTTGTGATGCAACCTGGATTTACCACATCTACACCCAGAGATGGGTGAGACATAAGGCTGGACACTTCGGGCTGATAGCATTGGTGAGGTTCCGTAAGCAAATGCAGACCCTTTGAAGTCATACTGCATGGTACCCATTCCATGGGTCCCAACTCTCCAGGTTTAAGGGATTCTTCCTTCAACTTAAACATGCTTGGGAACCCCAGAGTATGGTGCACCATGTGACCGGGAAGTCTTTTCAAATGCATCTCAGTTTTCATACTTTTTACTCGTGTTCACAATTCCAGACCATTTACTAACACTCTCCCCACTTGGAGAGTCAGTGCCTTTAACCTCCTGTTTGGCACAGTTTGCAATTTCCGCACAAGATGAACAGGAATAGGGAGAACAAATGAGTGACTAGCTGTAGGTGTCTGCACGGGCAAATTTTACGCTCATTTCCCACCAGGAAGAGGAATTAACCAAAGGCTCAGCATGCCGTGCCGGAACCAGATTAGGGCCTGAAGCAATCCTGCGGGTTTGTGGATAGCTCACAAGAAAGCGAGTTGAAGAAAGGAGCTCAGGGACACTGTAATTCACAAACGGGCAGAGTTATAATTGACAGCTATCGTCCAAAAATATATTGAAGGTAGGCTGCAAAGAGGATTTGAAAGCGGGGCAGAATTGCAGGAAAACGATTTCAGGGGGTAGACTGGAATTGCATTTAAAGCATACGAAAAGAGGCAGAACGTCGACAATGATGCACTTGGCCAAAAAGGGCGTATGCGTTTTTTCCTGAACATATTCAGGAAAAAACGCATACGCCCTTTTTGGCCAACCAAGCAAGCATGTTAAAGAAATCTGCACTACAATGAAGTCTCACTGCCCCCCGGTCAAAAGGGCCATCTGAAAAAAGTGTAAAATCCACAAAGGCAGCACAGGCCATGGAGAACAGGAAGCCTTGTTATGCTGATGGGCGGGATGTAAATTGCCAACAGCCACTCTGGAGAAGTGTATGGTGTTTCCTCAAACACCTAAAAAACAAAGCAACGGAGCCTACGGCACTTCCACTTATGGTCCTATAGTTTAGGGAAATTAAAATCAAAAAGACGCAGCCACCCCAAATTTTCGAATGGCTCTGTTTACAATATACTCATCTATGGTACAAGTTAAATATCCCAGAAAGCGGAAAATGGATAAAGAAGTTGTGCTACGAACGTACAATGGAATATCACTCAGCAATGAAATCTATGTCTTCAGGCCCGTCGCGGCATAACGAGTGGATTCAGGTATGAAGACTCTAAGTGAAATTAGTCACACAGAGAAAGAAACATCATAAGATATCACTAATACACGGAATGTAAACTTGGCTACACATGAACTGAATTACAAAACAGAACAGGGCCTCAAATTTAGAAAACCAACCAATGCTTGCTTAAGGCGAAAGGTGAGTTGGGGTGCTGCATAAAACCAGAGATTGAAATTAGCACAGATACCGTTCCATAAGTCAAATATGCAATAGTCAAGACCTACTCCTTGCTCAATAAAATAGACTCAACACCCCAAATTCAACGCCTAGGAATATACCTGACTAGTAAGAATCTTAAAACCCATGGATTTATATGTCTCCATAAGAGAATCAAGCGTGTGTACAGCGGTATAAACGCAGCAGTGAAAATCCGATAAATCCCATTATCAAAATGAATTATAAAAACAAAACACAATGACAGTGAAATAGAAAGCAATTCTTAAATAATTCATTCAGGACTTGTGATGCAACCTGGATTTACCATATCTACACCCAGAGCTGGGTGAGACATAAGGCTGGACACTTTGAGCTGATAGCATTGGTGAGGTTCGGTGAGCAAATGCAGACCCTTTGAAGTCATACTGCATAATACCCATTCCATGGGTCCCAACTCTCCAGGTTTAAGGGATTCTTCCTTTAGCTAAAACATGCATGGGAAACCCAGAGTATGGTCCCTGTGACTGCGCAACGTTTTTAAATGCATCTAAGTTTTCGTCCCCTGATACTCGGGTTGACCATTCCGGACGGTATAATAACACTCTCCCCGCTTGGAGAGTCAGTGCCTTTAACCTCCTGTTTGACACAGTGTGCAATTTCTGCGCAAGATGAACAGGAATAGGGAGAAACAATGAGAGACTAGCTGTAGGTGTCTGCACGGGCAAATTTATGCTCATTTCCCTCCAGGAAGTGGAATTAACCAAAGGCTCAGCATGCAGGGCCGGAACCAGATTAGGGCCTGAAGCAATCCTGCGGTTTTGCGGCCAGCTCACAAGGAAACGAGTTGAAGAAAGGAGCTCAGGGGCACTGTCATTCACAAACCTGCAGAGTTATAAATGACAACTATCGTCCAGAAATACATTGAAGAAGGCTGCGAAGAGGACTTGACAGCGGGGCAGAATTGCTGGAAAACGATTTCAGGGGGTAGACTGGAATTGCATTTAAAGCATAGGAAAGAGTCATAACGTCGACAATGATGCACTTGGCCAAAAAGGGCGTATGCGTTTTTACCTGAATATATTCAGGAAATAACGCATACGCACTTTTTGGCCAACCAAGCAAGCGTGTAATGGAAATCTGCACTACAATGAAGTCTCACTGCCCCCCGGTCAAAAGGGCCTTCTGAAAAAAGTGTAAAATCCAGAAAGGCAGGACAGGCCATGGAGAACAGGGAGCCTTGTTATGCTGATGGACGGGATATAAATTGCCAACAGCCACTCTGGAGAAGTGTATGGTGTTTCCTGAAACACCTTAAAAACAAAGCAACGGAGCATACGGCACTTCCACTTAAGCTCCTATAGCTTAGGGAAATTAAAATCCAAAAGACACAGCCACTCTAAAATTTCAGAAGGCTCTGTTTACAAGAACCTCATCTACGGTACAAGTTAAATATCCCAGAAAGCGAAAAATGGATAAAGAAGTTGTGGTACGAACGTACTTTGGAATAACACTCAGCAATGAAATCTAGGTCATCAGGCCCATCGCGGCATAATGAGTGGATTCAGGTACGATGATTCTAAGTGAAATAAGTCACACAAAACAAGAAACATCATAAGATATCACTAATACACGGAATGTAAACTTGGCTACACATGAACTGAATTACAAAACAGAACAGGGACTCAAATTTAGAAAAGCAACCAATGATTGCTTAAGCGCAAAGGTGAGTAGGGGTGCTGCATAAAACCAGAGATTGAAATTAGCACAGATACCGTTCCATAAGCCAAATATGTAATAGTCAAGACCTACTCCTTGCTCAACGACATGGACTCAACACCGCATATTCAACGCCTAGGAATACACCTGACTAGTAAGAATCTTCAAACCCATGGATTTATATGTCTCTGTAAGAGAATCAAGCGTGTGTACAGCGGCATAAAAGCAGCAGTGAAAATCCGATAAATCCCGTTATCAAACTAAATTACAAAAACAAAACACAATGACAGTGAAATAGAGAGCAATTCTTAAATAATTCATTCAGGGCTTGTGATGCAACCTGGATTTACCACATCTACACCCAGAGCTGGGTGAGACATAAGGCTGGACACTTCTGACTGATAGTATTGGTGAGGTTCAGTGAGCAAATGCAGACCGTTTGAAGTCATACTGCATGGTACCCATTCCATGGGTCCCAACTCTCCAGGTTTAAGGAATTCTTCCTTCAGCTTAAACATGCTTGGGAATCCCAGGGTATGGTCCGCCGTGTGACTGGGAAACGATTTTAAATGCTTCTCAGGTTTCGTTCCCTGGTACTTGGGTTCACCATTCCAGACGCTTTACTAACTCTCTACCCACTTGGAGAGTCAGTGCCTTTAACCTTCTGTTTGGCACAGTTTGCAATTTCTGCGCAAGATGAACAGGAATAGGGAGAACCAATGAGAGACTAGCTTTAGGGTCTGCACGGGCAACTTAAATGTTCATTTCCCACCAGAAAGAGGAATTTACCAAAGTCTCAGCGTGCCGTGCCGAAACCATTTTAGGGCCTGAAGCAATCCTGTGGGTTTGCGGCCAGCTCACAAGCAAGCGAGTTGAAGAAAGGAGCTCAGGGACACTGTAATTAACAAACCTGCAGAGTTATAAATGACAGGTATCATACAAAAATATATTGAAGTAAGGCTGCGAAGAGGGCTTGAAACGGGGCAGAATTCCAGGAATATGATTTCAGGAGGTAGACGGGCAGTGCTCTGAAAGCATAGGAGAAGAGGCCGATCCTCGACAATGATGCACTTGGTCAAAAAGTGCATATGCGTTTTTTCAGGGCCCTCATTAAAGAGGGTAGGAGGCTCCCAGCATGCTTTCGTGGCCAACAGTGGGCCCACATCGCCAAGGCGATGTGAGCCAGCCAGGCAGGAGTGACCTCACATCAGAGGGCCCACCTCACAGAAGGGTAAGGAACCCAGCCAGGATCAGACTCTCACCAGAGTGCCCACATCAGCAAGGGGCTGTGAACCACGCAGGAGTATCATCACACCCGTGGGGCCACATCATCAAAAGTTGAGGTACACAAAAAATGTGGCCTCAAACCAGAGGACCCACATCACCATGAGTTTCGGAGCGAGGCAGGCAGGATTAACCTCACAACACATGGCCCATTGTATAAAAAAGGTGAGGAACCCAGCAGTTGGAACATCCCAGCAGGCGGCCCAGAGCACCGAGGCTATGGGATCCAGGCAGTGATGAACTCACAACAGAGGGCCCTCATCATGAAACTGTGAGCAAACCAGCCGTTGTGACCTCAGAGCACAAGGCCCACATCCCCATGGGGAAGGGAACCAAGCAGGAGTGTCATCGCACCAGTGGGCACACATCAGAAAATGTGGGGAGCCCAGCAGTTAGGGCCTGACGCCAGAGGGCTCTCATCACCGAGGAGAGGAGGCTCCCAGCAGGCTCCAACTGCTACCAGAGGGCCGCCATCGCCAATGCGGGATGTGCCAGCCAGGCAGGAGTGACCTCAGAGCAGAGGGCCCACCTCACAAAAGTGTGAGGAACCCAAAGAGGATCAGACTCTCACCACAGGGCCCACATCACCAAGGGAATGGGAACCAGGCTGGAGTGTCCTCACACCAGTGAGGCGTCATCACCGAAATGTGAGTGACCCAGCACACGTGGCCTCAAACCAGAGGACACACATCACCAAGGGGCTGGGAGTGAGGCAGGCAGGAGGAGCCTCAAAACATAGGGCCCATGGAATAAAAATGGTGAGGAATCCAGCAGCTGGAACCTCCCAGCAGGCGGCCAGGAGCAGCGAGGCTATGGGATCCAGACCTGACTGAACTCAAAACAGAGGGCCCTCATCATGAAACTCTGAGCAACCCAGCCGTTGGGACCTCAGAGCAGAAGGCCCACATTCCCATGTGGTTGGGAACATGGCATAAGTGTACTCGCACCACAGGGCACACATCAGAGAATTTTGGGAGCTCAGAAGTTAGGGCCTGATGCCAGAGGGCCCTCATTACCAAGGGGAGGAGACTCCAAGCAGGCACCAACTCCCAACTGAGGGCCCATGTCGCCAAGGGGACGTGTGACAGCCAGGCAGGAGTGACCTCACAGCAGAGGGCCTACCTCACAGAAGGGTGAGGAACCCAGCCAGGATAAGACTCTCACCAGAGGGCCCACATCACCAAGGGGATCAGAAACAGGCAGGACTGTCTTCACACCAGTGTGGCCACATCATAGAAAGGTGAGGAACCCAGCACATGTGGCCTAAACCAGAAGACCCACATCTCCAAGGGGCTCGGAGTGAGGCAGGCAGGAGGAGCCTCAAAACACAGGGCCCATAGAATAAAAAAGCTGAGGAATCCTGCAGTGGGAACCTCCCAGCAGGCGGCCCAGAGCACCGAGTCTATGCGATCCAGGCTGCAGTGAACTCACAGCAGAGGGCCCACATCATGAAACTGTGAGCAACCCATCCATTGGGACCTCAGAGCAGAAGGCCCACATCCCCATGGGGATGGGAACCTCGCAGGAGTGTCCTCACACCACTTAGCACGTATCAGAAAATGTGGGTACCCAGCAGTTAGGGCCTGATGCAAGAGGGCCGTCATCACCGAGGGGAGGAGGCTCCCAGCAGGCTCCAACTGCCACAAGAGGGCCGATGTTGCCCTGGCGGGGTGTGCCAGCCAGGCAGGAGTGACCTCACAGCAGAGGGCCCACCTCACAGAAGGGTGAGGAACCCAGCCAGGATCAGACTCTCACCAGAGGGCCCACATCATCAAAGGGATAGGAACCAGGCAGGAGTGTCCTCACACCAGTGGGGCCACATCATCGAAAGGTGAGGGACCCAGCACACGTGGCCTCAAACAAGAGGACACACATCACCAAGGGGCTGGGAGTGAGGCAGGCAGGAGGAGTCTCAAAACAGAGGGCCCATAGAAGAAAAAAGGTGAGGAATCCCGCAGTTGGAACCTCCCAGCAGGTGGCCAGGAGCAGCGAGGCTATGGGATCCAGGCCGGAGTGAACTCACACCTGAGGGCCCTCATCATGAAACTGAGCAACCCAACGTTGGGACCTCAGAGCAGAAGGCCCACATTCCCATGGGGTTGGGAAACTGGCAGGAGTGTACTCGCGCCACAGGGCGCACATCAGAAAATTTTTGGAGCCCAGGAGTTACGGCCTGACGCCAGAGGGCCCTCATTACCGAGGGGAGGAGACTCCCAGCAGGCACTAACTCCCACCAGAGGGCCGACGTCGCCAAGGCGGGGTGTGCCAGCCAGGCAGGAGTGACCTCAGAGAAGAGGTCCCACCTCACAGAAGTGTGAGTAACCCAACCAGGATCTGACTCTCACCGGAGGGCCCACATCACCAAGAGGATGGGAACCAGGCAGGAGTGTCCTCACACCAGTGGGGCCACATCAGCCAAAGGTGAGGAACCCAGCACATGTGGCCTCAAACCAGAGGACACACATCACCAAGGGGCTGGGAGTGAGGCAGGTGTCTGGAGGGGCACATTTAACTCTAATTTCCCACCAGGAAGAGGAATTAACCAAAGGCTCAGAGTGACGTGCTGGACCCTGATTACGGCCTGAAGCAAACCTGCGGTTCTGTGGCCAGCTTTCAAGGAAACGAGTTTTAAAGGAAATCACGGGCACTGTAATTCACAAACCTGCAGAGTTATAAATGACAGCTATTGGCAAAAATATATTGAAGTAAGTCTGCAAAGAGGACTTGAAAACGAGGCAGAATTGCAGGAATCATATTTCAGGAGGTAGATTGGAATTGCATTTAAAGCATGTGAAAAGCGGCAGATCTTTGACAGTGATGCACTTGGACAAAAGTGCGTATACATTTTTTCCTGAATATATTCAGGAAAAACGCATATGCCCTTTTTGGCCAACCAAGCACTCGAGCAATGGAAATCCGCACTACAATGAAGTCTCATTTCCCATTCGTCAAAAGGGCCATCTGAAAAAAGTGTAAAAACCAGATACACAGGACAGGCCATGGAGAACAGGGAGCCTTGTTATGCTGATGGGCGGGATGTAAGTTGCCAACAGACACTGTGGAGATGTTTATGGTGTATCCTGAAACATCTGAAAAACAAAGCTACAGACCCTAGGGCACTTCCACTTTTGGCCCTATAGCTTAGGAAAATTAAAATCAACAAGACACAGCCAACACAAAATTTAGGGCTGCTGTGTTTACAAGAACCTCGAATCCAGTACAAATTAAATATCCCAGAAAGAAAAAAATGGATAAAGGAGTTGTGCTACTTACGTACAACGGAATATCACTCAGCAATGAAATCAATGTCATCAGGCCTGTAGCAGCAAATTGAGTGGATTTAAGTATGATGATTCTAAGAGAAATAGAGAAATATGTCACAGAGTAAGATAATTATCATAAGATATCACTAATAGAGAGAGTGTAAACTTGGCTACACATAAACTGAATTACAAAACCGAACAGAGTCTCACATTTAGATAAAAACTTATGCTTGCTTAAGGGGAAAGTTGAGTTGGGGTGCTGTATAAAACCAGAGATTGTAATTAGCACACATACCGTTCCATAAGCCAAATATGTAATAGACAAGACCTACTCTTTGCTCAACGAAATAGACTCATCCATGGTGTATCACCTCACACCTGTTAGAATGGGCATCATCAGAAAATCTACAAACAACAGATGCTGGAAAGGGTGTGGAGATAAGGAACCCTCTTCCACTATTGCTGGGAATGTAAATTGATACAGTCACTGTGGAGAACATTATGGAGTTTCTTATAAAACTAAGAATAGAATTACCATATGATACAGCAATGCCACTACTGGGCATATACCCAGACAAAACCATAAATCAAAAAGAGACATTCACCGCAATGTTCATTGCATCACTATTTACAATATCCAGGTAATGGAAGCAACCTAAATGCCCACAGACAGACGAATGCATAAAGATGTGGTACATATATAAAATGGAATATCACTAAGCCATAAAAAGGAATGAAATTGGGTCATTTGTAGAGACGTTGATGGATCTAGAGACTGTCATACAGAGTGAAGTAAGTCAGAAATAGAAAAACAAATCTTGTATATTAATGCATATATGTGGAACCTAGAAAAATTGTACAGATGAACCGTTTTGCAAGGCAGAAATAGAGCAACAGATGTAGACAACAAACGTATGGACACCAAGGGGGGGAAAGCTGTTGGGGGGTGGTGGTGGGAGGAGTTGAGAGATTGGGATTGGCATGTATACATTTATATGTATAAAATCGATAACCAAAAAGAACCTGCTGTATAAAAAAATAAAATAAAATTCCAAATTACAAAAAGTAAAACAGACAAAATATTCTTCCCTTCACATACATGTATTTATATGAATAAATTATTTCCATGCTTATATCTGTAAATACAAAAAAGAGGAATAAAATCTACCTTGAACCAAAAACGAAAGAAAGAAAACAAAAGAGAACCCACCAGTTACACAGAGGAAAACCGTATCAGGGCACTTGCTCCAGTTGTAAACAATTCTGAAGTTGGTCAGTGGTGGGGAATCATCTCCCATTCAGCCAGCAGGCCCCACACAACAAGCGTCCTCATTGCAAAGCTGGGGGACCGTGCCGAGGCATCTGTGAGTAAACGTGGGCTGAGCCCCAGGCCAGCTGCTGCTGAAATGTTCCCACCCTTCCCAGGTAAAACACCTGAATATGTACAAGGACTTGAAAGCCTAGAGGAAGGGCCATGGAGCCACATGAGCACCAGCATGCCAGCCGACTTGGTGCCTGCAGGCCAGCCAGGATGGTCCTGGCCCTGGGTGCTCTTCTGGAAGCTTTCCATTTCCCTGCCTGAGATACCCCTGCTGTCCCGGCCCCCACTGCTTTCTTCCTCACTCACCTCTGCCCAGGGAGAAATTCCAGCGGCAGGTATGGGTGACACATCCTCTTCTTTAGCAGGTGGCATCTTGGCAACTGCTGCAGAAAGTCCAGCAGAGCCCCACTCACACTGGGCCACCAACAAAGCCATGGCCTCTCACTCCCTCCCACCAGTCCAGCCCCGAGACTGCTGACAGGGCAGAGAAAATGGCGTCAGGCACAGCTGCAGGGGCTCTTGCTGCCTGGAGCGGTGTTTATATTGATCTCAACCCAGGCACACCTGGGGAGGGCTGGCCGGCACGGTCAGGCTTCCCAGGCCAGCCAATAATCACCCCTCAGGGGCTCACAGTTGCAGAAACTGGAACTTGCTGAATCGGCCAGGTCCGAGGAACAGTTGTGGGCTCCTGAGAGTCAGGATAGACAAGGGGCTGCAGCTCTGGCTTGTTTTCTAATTATATTATCTGGCCCATGAGTGGGAGACAACTTCAAGAAAACCCTCTCCTAATGAGAGGAACCCAGGAGTCAGGGAGAGGAGGGGTGGGTGGTGGGTGGAGACAGAGGCCTGGTGCCCCGGGTGCAGTGGAAGTCTCTGGAAGACCAGGTGGAGGGAGGCCACACAGAGTGATGCCCAGGGTCACAGACCTGTCGGAGCTGCCGTTTCTTAGTTCAAGTCCTGCTCTGAGGTGCTCTGTGTCAGATCTGAGTGACAGGTGAGCTGGGAGTGCTCTGCAATGAGGGCGATGTGCATGGTTCCTGGGTGCCCAGCCCTGCCACAGTACCTGCAAGGGTAGCTCTGTATCCGGGGAGGGGTCTGACCACGAGAGCCCCATGGGCTGCAGGGGAACCTGCCCAGGGAACCCCATATCCTGGGAGGGGCCTGAACACGAGAGCCCCATGGGCTGGGGTGGGGGTGAGGTACCTGCCCAGGTGAGCTCCATATCCTGGGATTGGCCTGGCCTCAAGAGCCCCATGGGCTGCTGGAGTCCTGGTAAAGGATGTCAGGACAGTCAGTGAAGCCACCGAGGATAGACCTCCAGTAGTTCCTAAATCCTACATCCTGCTGGTCATTCTACCAACCACCAGGACATGGTATTCTGTATTAGTCTTCAATGATGCCTTCTTTTGTATTCTAGTAGTCCCAGAGTCACAAGAAATTTTGGCTTGTGAGTGGCAGGACTCAACATACAACTAAAACAATACTTCCGGGCCGTGTTGCCCCAAGGGTTCAAGAATTCCCACACCATCTTTGGGGAAAGCTCAGCTAAAGACCTAAAAGTTCTACCTC
This sequence comes from Delphinapterus leucas, assembly GCF_059928025.1. NCBI lineage: Eukaryota > Metazoa > Chordata > Mammalia > Artiodactyla > Monodontidae > Delphinapterus > Delphinapterus leucas. Next base: position 3,396,076 of record NC_143129.1, read on the forward strand.
TGGAAAAGGAAACACTCCTTCAATATGCAGACGACATTCTGATCGCCAGCCCTACTAAGGAGACCTCTGAACTACCAAGCCAAGAAAGGATACAAGTTGTCCAAGAAAAAGCTCAAATATCACAGACTACGGTGACCTGCCTGGGCTTCATTCTCACAGAAGGTCGGAGAAGCCCATCCCAGGAAAGGGAAGAAACAATTTACAGCCTTACCCATTTCTAAAACTAGAAGACAGCTTAGGGGTTCCTGGGGAGGCCAGGGTTTGCTGCTTCTGGATCCCTAACTACAGTCTACTAGCTGGGCCTCTATATGAAACACTGAAAGGAAAAGATGATGATCCTTTTGAATAGAATCCAGAAGTGGCCTTTCAAGAATGGAAAGAGCAGTCAATTCAGACCCTTGCCCTGGAACTCCCTAATTTAGCTAAACCCTTTGACCTTTACATTCCTGGTGAACGGTGAATCGCCATTGGAGTATTAGTGCAAAACCTGGGACCACTTGAAATGGAACAATGCAAGAATGCCATCCAGGTAGGATAAACTACGGTCACCAAGGGGCTTGGCCCACCGCCACATCTGGCCAAGATACTGGCAGTATCTGAAAACCTGGAAATCAGCAGCCCAAAAGGCCACCTCCCTCCTAAGGGAAAAGGACCCCACGTGGTGATCCTAACCCCCAACCATGCCCTGAAGTTGCAGGGTTTGCTCCGTGGGCACACTGACCTTGAGTGAGGAGGCCCTCCAACTCCAACCTCCAGAGAGATAACCGGGGCAAAGGGGCACCATGACGACTCGTGTGACCATCACTTGACCTGGAGTTTCTCTCATAAAACAACAAGAGTGTGTCCCAAAAGAGTAGACTACTGCTTGCAGGACTTACTGCACCCAGAGGGGAGGTAATAATCTTGGCGGGGGAACCGTATATCACGCTGTCACCATAGAAGAGCCTACAGACACTGTGATGATGGTGGCCAATAAGACCGGCTGGACTCCTCTTTACTTCAAAAGGCTGTTGACTCAGTGGCCATCATGGTCCTTCATCACCACTGACCCTGGACTGTCTGGGAGTTGAGCAGGCAGGGTCCTGACACATGGTGCTGTTTTTACGTTAATTCAGGGGCCTAATTGAAGAAAGCGCAGACTACTGGTCAGAGCATCTAGGCTGGCAGAAACGGTCAGCCTAAGGTGGCCGAACAAATGTGGGGCGGGGTGAAACTGGACCTCACAGCGTCACTGCACATCTCCTTCCTGGACCCTTAAAGGTCATTAGAATCTATAACACTACCAATACTTGTGCTCAGGCGGACGAGCAGGGAGGCAGGAGGCCTGGGGACAATCAACGTCACCTGGAGGCTGCTGGGGAGAAGTTCTGACCCTCGCCCACGGGTATGAGGGCTCCTAACTCAGCACTCAGCAGTTACAGATGAAGGGTCTGCACCCTCAGCACTCTAAGAATGAGGAAGGGGACAAAATGCAGAAGAGGGGTTTGTCCCAGGCAAAGCCCCTTAAAAATCCCTGGGAGATAAAAATAGAATCTGGGCAATAAAATAAAGTCTAACCTTTTTTATCCTTTGTGCTTTGTCTAATTTCACGTGCTCCTAGGGTCCCACATGCAGAGGTTCAACAGCCGGCACTTCAGACCAGATTTCCTAGTGCAGAATGGCTGGGTCGACACCTCAGCTCCTGGGGCACGGTGCAGACTCCGCGATATAGAGCCTGAGCTGCAGCCAACTGGGCCCTCGAGAGCTCCGCCCCCTCCCTCCCACTGACTCTGACAGGATCTCTACACAGCAGCCCAGCCCACAGCCCACGGGGTAGCACATGCTCTCACCTCTCCATTCTCTGATCAAAATATAAAGTTTCCTTTGCTTCTGAACCAAACTCAGTCTCAATCTGTTGGCTCCAATGACACTGGGCAGGGGGACACTTGTTGGGGTCCACTCTGGAGGATCAGTAACAGAAATTGAGAACATTGTAACTTCAATGAACAGATGTGTGAGCCAAACTGTAATTAACATAGAACAGTGTATAAGGCTCGGGTAAAATAAGATGTTTCTAACACTTCCATTTGATATTTCCATCACTTTATTATAAGCAAGTTCAGTGAAAAGGTCTTATTTGTCAGGTCAATACTAGAGAAACGAAGTGATTTCTTTCCAAGGATGTACATCTAATAATCTTGGTTAAAGCTTCAATCTTGTTTTAAATGCTTTTCCATTGAAAATGATACCTCTCTTTCAGCTCCCCCATTTCTGAGAAGTATAAAATCTTATAATTTATTAAGACCAAATGGGAAAGGTGGGAGGAGGGATAAATTAACAGTTTGGGATTAACACATACACACTGCTATGTATAAAATCGATCATCAACAAGGAACTACTGTATAGCACAGGGAACTACACTCAATATTTTGCAATAACCTATAAGGGGAAATAATCTGAAAAAGAATAGATGTTTTTATTGACATCATCTATTAATGACAGTTAAAATGGAACCTAAGGGAAGCCAGTGGTGAGTGCTTCTGACCCTGAAGACTTCAATCATCTAAAGTTTGGACTCTGCCTACTTCCCAAGGCCCTTAATGAACCTATGTGTAGCCGTAGCTTAAAAAATTCCCCAGTTTGGGTTGTGGAGAGACACTGATTTTGAAAAAGCCCTGGTGTTCTCCTCACATGAATGGGACACTTCCTACACCTAAAACATGCCTGTCACACCCAGAGGATGGTATACCGTCTGATCGGGAAGAGTTTGGAAAAGGCATCTCATCTCCTCATCTCCTGGTGCTCGGGTTCACCCCTCCAGCGTCTTTACGAACAGTCTCCCCACTTGGAGATGTCAGCACTGTCAACATCCTGTTTGGAATTTGTCCAGAGGATGAAGCAGAAGGAGGAGGAACAATGAGTGACAAGTCCTAGGTGTTCGGACAGGCACATGTCACTCTAATTTCCAATCAGGAAGACGAATTGACCAAAGGCTAGGGTTGCCCATGGAAACAGAATAGGGCTTGAGGAAATCCCGCTGCTTTGTGGCCAGTTCCCATAAACAGAAGTTGAAAAATGGAACTCAGGGACACTAAAATTCACGAAACTGCAGAGTTGAAAATATCTCTCACTGAAAAATGTCTTGAGGAAAGTCAGAGAAAAGGACTTGTAAGCAACGGAGAATGGCAGGAAAGGGATTGGAAGAGGTAGAAAGGACTCGCCATTAAGCACAAGAAAAGGGGCTGAACATTGCCAACATTGCAGTTGGCCAAAAAGGGTGTATGCGTCTTTTTCTGTATATATTCAAGAAAAGGGCATACACTTTTTTAGCCAACCAAACAGGTGGGCACTGGAAATCAATACTACAAAACATATCACTTCGCATCAGTCAGAAGAGCCTTCCTCGTAAAGTGTAAACACCAGAAATGCAGGACAGGGCAAGGAGAAAAGGGAGCCCTGTGAGGCTTATAGTGGAAATGTATATTGCCAACGGTCACTCTGGATAAGTGTATTGTGTTTACTAAAGCATCTAAAAAATGAGCTACAGAGCACAGGGCACTTGCACTCATGGACGTATATCTTGGGAAAAACAAAAATGGAGAGGACACAGGCACCCCAATGTTTACCGCCTCTCTGTTTAAAAGATCCTCGACTAGGATATAATTTATATGTCTGTGGAGGGAAAAAATGGATAGAGATGTGGCACTTATGTAGAGTGGAATATTACTCAGCCTGAAAATCAATGAAATATGGCCAGTTGTAACAACCCCAGAGGAGTTACGTAGGATCATTCGAAGTCACATAATTCAAAAAGAAAAAGACATACGATACTACTAATACATGGAATATAAACGAGGCTACAAATGAACTGAATTACAAAACAGAACGGGGTCTCAGATTTAGAAAACCAACTTATGCTTGCTTAAGGATAAAGGAGAGTTGGGGTGCTGCATAAAACCAGAGATTGAAATTAGCACAGATACCGTTCCATAAGCCAAATATGTAATAGAAAAAACCTACTCCCTGGCCAACGAAATGGACTCAACACCCCATATTCAGCACCTAGGAATATACGGGACGAGTAAGAGTCTTAATACCTATGGATTTATATGTCTCGGTAAGAGAATCAAGCGTGTGTACAGTGACATAAACGCAGCAGTGAAAATCAGCTAAATCCCATTATCAAAATAAATTTCAAAAACAAAACACAATGACAGTGAAATAGAGAGCAATTCTTAAATAATTCATTCAGGGCTTGTGATGCAACCTGGATTTACCACATCTACACCCAGAGATGGGTGAGACATAAGGCTGGACACTTCGGGCTGATAGCATTGGTGAGGTTCCGTAAGCAAATGCAGACCCTTTGAAGTCATACTGCATGGTACCCATTCCATGGGTCCCAACTCTCCAGGTTTAAGGGATTCTTCCTTCAACTTAAACATGCTTGGGAACCCCAGAGTATGGTGCACCACGTGACTGGGAAGTCTTTTCAAATGCATCTCAGTTTTCGTCCCCTTTTACTCGTATTCACAATTCCAGACCATTTACTAACACTCTCCCCACTTGGAGAGTCAGTGCCTTTAACCTCCTGTTTGGCACAGTTTGCAATTTCCGCACAAGATGAACAGGAATAGGGAGAACAAATGAGTGACTAGCTGTAGGTGTCTGCGCGGGCAAATTTTATGCTCATTTCCCACCAGGAAGAGGAATTAACCAAAGGCTCAGCATGCCGTGCCGGAACCAGATTAGGGCCTGAAGCAATCCTGCGGGTTTGCGGATAGCTCACAAGAAAGCGAGTTGAAGAAAGGAGCTCAGGGACACTGTAATTCACAAACGGGCAGAGTTATAATTGACAGCTATCGTCCAAAAATATATTGAAGGTAGGCTGCGAAGAGGACTTGAAAGCGGGGCAGAATTGCAGGAAAACGATTTCAGGGGGTAGACTGGAATTGCATTTAAAGCATAGGAAAAGAGGCAGAACGTCGACAATGATGCTTTGGCCAAAAAGGGCGTATGCGTTTTTTCCTGAACATATTCAGGAAAAAACGCATACGCCCTTTTTGGCCAACCAAGCAAGCATGTTAAAGTAATCTGCACTACAATGAAGTCTCACTGCCCCCCGGTCAAAAGGGCCATCTGAAAAAAGTGTAAAATCCAGAAAGGCAGCACAGGCCATGGAGAACAGGAAGCCTTGTTATGCTGATGGGCGGGATGTAAATTGCCAACAGCCACTCTGGAGAAGTGTATGGTGTTTCCTCAAACACCTAAAAAACAAAGCAACGGAGCCTACGGCACTTCCACTTATGGTCCTATAGTTTAGGGAAATTAAAATCAAAAAGACGCAGCCACCCCAAATTTTCGAATGGCTCTGTTTACAATATACTCATCTATGGTACAAGTTAAATATCCCAGAAAGCGGAAAATGGATAAAGAAGTTGTGCTACGAACGTACAATGGAATATCACTCAGCAATGAAATCTATGTCTTCAGGCCCGTCGCGGCATAACGAGTGGATTCAGGTATGAAGACTCTAAGTGAAATTAGTCACACAGAGAAAGAAACATCATAAGATATCACTAATACACGGAATGTAAACTTGGCTACACATGAACTGAATTACAAAACAGAACAGGGCCTCAAATTTAGAAAACCAACCAATGCTTGCTTAAGGCGAAAGGTGAGTTGGGGTGCTGCATAAAACCAGAGATTGAAATTAGCACAGATACCGTTCCATAAGTCAAATATGCAATAGTCAAGACCTACTCCTTGCTCAATAAAATAGACTCAACACCCCAAATTCAACGCCTAGGAATATACCTGACTAGTAAGAATCTTAAAACCCATGGATTTATATGTCTCCATAAGAGAATCAAGCGTGTGTACAGCGGTATAAACGCAGCAGTGAAAATCCGATAAATCCCATTATCAAAATGAATTATAAAAACAAAACACAATGACAGTGAAATAGAAAGCAATTCTTAAATAATTCATTCAGGACTTGTGATGCAACCTGGATTTACCATATCTACACCCAGAGCTGGGTGAGACATAAGGCCGGACACTTTGAGCTGATAGCATTGGTGAGGTTCGGTGAGCAAATGCAGACCCTTTGAAGTCATACTGCATGATACCCATTCCATGGGTCCCAACTCTCCAGGTTTAAGGGATTCTTCCTTTAGCTAAAACATGCATGGGAAACCCAGAGTATGGTCCCTGTGACTGCGCAACGTTTTTAAATGCATCTAAGTTTTCGTCCCCTGATACTCGGGTTGACCATTCCGGACGGTATAATAACACTCTCCCCGCTTGGAGAGTCAGTGCCTTTAACCTCCTGTTTGACACAGTGTGCAATTTCTGCGCAAGATGAACAGGAATAGGGAGAAACAATGAGAGACTAGCTGTAGGTGTCTGCACGGGCAAATTTATGCTCATTTCCCTCCAGGAAGTGGAATTAACCAAAGGCTCAGCATGCCGGGCCGGAACCAGATTAGGGCCTGAAGCAATCCTGCGGTTTTGCGGCCAGCTCACAAGGAAACGAGTTGAAGAAAGGAGCTCAGGGGCACTGTCATTCACAAACCTGCAGAGTTATAAATGACAACTATCGTCCAGAAATACATTGAAGAAGGCTGCGAAGAGGACTTGACAGCGGGGCAGAATTGCTGGAAAACGATTTCAGGGGGTAGACTGGAATTGCATTTAAAGCATAGGAAAGAGTCATAACGTCGACAATGATGCACTTGGCCAAAAAGGGCGTATGCGTTTTTACCTGAATATATTCAGGAAATAACGCATACGCACATTTTGGCCAAACAAGCAAGCGTGTAAAGGAAATCTGCACTACAATGAAGTCTCACTGCCCCCCGGTCAAAAGGGCCTTCTGAAAAAAGTGTAAAATCCAGAAAGGCAGGACAGGCCATGGAGAACAGGGAGCCTTGTTATGCTGATGGACGGGATATAAATTGCCAACAGCCACTCTGGAGAAGTGTATGGTGTTTCCTGAAACACCTAAAAAACAAAGCAACGGAGCGTACGGCACTTCCACTTAAGCTCCTATAGCTTAGGGAAATTAAAATCCAAAAGACACAGCCACTCTAAAATTTCAGAAGGCTCTGTTTACAAGAACCTCATCTACGGTACAAGTTAAATATCCCAGAAAGCGAAAAATGGATAAAGAAGTTGTGGTACGAACGTACTTTGGAATAACACTCAGCAATGAAATCTAGGTCATCAGGCCCTTCGCGGCATAATGAGTGGATTCAGGTACGATGATTCTAAGTGAAATAAGTCACACAAAACAAGAAACATCATAAGATATCACTAATACACGGAATGTAAACTTGGCTACACATGAACTGAATTACAAAACAGAACAGGGACTCAAATTTAGAAAAGCAACCAATGATTGCTTAAGGGCAAAGGTGAGTAGGGGTGCTGCATAAAACCAGAGATTGAAATTAGCACAGATACCGTTCCATAAGCCAAGTATGTAATAGTCAAGACCTACTCCTTGCTCAACGACATGGACTCAACACCGCATATTCAACGCCTAGGAATACACCTGACTAGTAAGAATCTTCAAACCCATGGATTTATATGTCTCTGTAAGAGAATCAAGCGTGTGTACAGCGGCATAAAAGCAGCAGTGAAAATCCGATAAATCCCGTTATCAAACTAAATTACAAAAACAAAACACAATGACAGTGAAATAGAGAGCAATTCTTAAATAATTCATTCAGGGCTTGTGATGCAACCTGGATTTACCACATCTACACCCAGAGCTGGGTGAGACATAAGGCTGGACACTTCTGACTGATAGTATTGGTGAGGTTCAGTGAGCAAATGCAGACCGTTTGAAGTCATACTGCATGGTACCCATTCCATGGGTCCCAACTCTCCAGGTTTAAGGAATTCTTCCTTCAGCTTAAACATGCTTGGGAATCCCAGAGTATGGTCCGCCGTGTGACTGGGAAACGATTTTAAATGCTTCTCAGGTTTCGTTCCCTGGTACTTGGGTTCACCATTCCAGACGCTTTACTAACTCTCTACCCACTTGGAGAGTCAGTGCCTTTAACCTCCTGTTTGGCACAGTTTGCAATTTCTGCGCAAGATGAACAGGAATAGGGAGAACCAATGAGAGACTAGCTTTAGGGTCTGCACGGGCAACTTAAATGTTCATTTCCCACCAGAAAGAGGAATTTACCAAAGTCTCAGCGTGCCGTGCCGAAACCATTTTAGGGCCTGAAGCAATCCTGTGGGTTTGCGGCCAGCTCACAAGCAAGCGAGTTGAAGAAAGGAGCTCAGGGACACTGTAATTAACAAACCTGCAGAGTTATAAATGACAGGTATCATACAAAAATATATTGAAGTAAGGCTGCGAAGAGGGCTTGAAACGGGGCAGAATTCCAGGAATATGATTTCAGGAGGTAGACGGGCAGTGCTCTGAAAGCATAGGAGAAGAGGCCGATCCTCGACAATGATGCACTTGGTCAAAAAGTGCATATGCGTTTTTTCAGGGCCCTCATTAAAGAGGGTAGGAGGCTCCCAGCATGCTTTCGTGGCCAACAGTGGGCCCACATCGCCAAGGCGATGTGAGCCAGCCAGGCAGGAGTGACCTCACATCAGAGGGCCCACCTCACAGAAGGGTAAGGAACCCAGCCAGGATCAGACTCTCACCAGAGTGCCCACATCAGCAAGGGGCTGTGAACCACGCAGGAGTATCATCACACCCGTGGGGCCACATCACCAAAAGTTGAGGTACACAAAAAGTGTGGCCTCAAACCAGAGGACCCACATCACCATGAGTTTCAGAGCGAGGCAGGCAGGATTAACCTCACAACACATGGCCCATTGTATAAAAAAGGTGAGGAACCCAGCAGTTGGAACATCCCAGCAGGCGGCCCAGAGCACCGAGGCTATGGGATCCAGGCAGTGATGAACTCACAACAGAGGGCCCTCATCATGAAACTGTGAGCAAACCAGCCGTTGTGACCTCAGAGCACAAGGCCCACATCCCCATGGGGAAGGGAACCAAGCAGGAGTGTCATCGCACCAGTGGGCACACATCAGAAAATGTGGGGAGCCCAGCAGTTAGGGCCTGACGCCAGAGGGCTCTCATCACCGAGGAGAGGAGGCTCCCAGCAGGCTCCAACTGCTACCAGAGGGCCGCCATCGCCAATGCGGGATGTGCCAGCCAGGCAGGAGTGACCTCAGAGCAGAGGGCCCACCTCACAAAAGTGTGAGGAACCCAAAGAGGATCAGACTCTCACCACAGGGCCCACATCACCAAGGGAATGGGAACCAGGCTGGAGTGTCCTCACACCAGTGAGGCGTCATCACCGAAATGTGAGTGACCCAGCACACGTGGCCTCAAACCAGAGGACACACATCACCAAGGGGCTGGGAGTGAGGCAGGCAGGAGGAGCCTCAAAACATAGGGCCCATGGAATAAAAATGGTGAGGAATCCAGCAGCTGGAACCTCCCAGCAGGCGGCCAGGAGCAGCGAGGCTATGGGATCCAGACCTGACTGAACTCAAAACAGAGGGCCCTCATCATGAAACTCTGAGCAACCCAGCCGTTGGGACCTCAGAGCAGAAGGCCCACATTCCCATGTGGTTGGGAACATGGCATAAGTGTACTCGCACCACAGGGCACACATCAGAGAATTTTGGGAGCTCAGAAGTTAGGGCCTGATGCCAGAGGGCCCTCATTACCAAGGGGAGGAGACTCCAAGCAGGCACCAACTCCCAACTGAGGGCCCATGTCGCCAAGGGGACGTGTGACAGCCAGGCAGGAGTGACCTCACAGCAGAGGGCCTACCTCACAGAAGGGTGAGGAACCCAGCCAGGATAAGACTCTCACCAGAGGGCCCACATCACCAAGGGGATCAGAAACAGGCAGGACTGTCTTCACACCAGTGTGGCCACATCATAGAAAGGTGAGGAACCCAGCACATGTGGCCTAAACCAGAAGACCCACATCTCCAAGGGGCTCGGAGTGAGGCAGGCAGGAGGAGCCTCAAAACACAGGGCCCATAGAATAAAAAAGCTGAGGAATCCTGCAGTGGGAACCTCCCAGCAGGCGGCCCAGAGCACCGAGTCTATGCGATCCAGGCTGCAGTGAACTCACAGCAGAGGGCCCACATCATGAAACTGTGAGCAACCCATCCATTGGGACCTCAGAGCAGAAGGCCCACATCCCCATGGGGATGGGAACCTCGCAGGAGTGTCCTCACACCACTTAGCACGTATCAGAAAATGTGGGTACCCAGCAGTTAGGGCCTGATGCAAGAGGGCCGTCATCACCGAGGGGAGGAGGCTCCCAGCAGGCTCCAACTGCCACAAGAGGGCCGATGTTGCCCTGGCGGGGTGTGCCAGCCAGGCAGGAGTGACCTCACAGCAGAGGGCCCACCTCACAGAAGGGTGAGGAACCCAGCCAGGATCAGACTCTCACCAGAGGGCCCACATCATCAAAGGGATAGGAACCAGGCAGGAGTGTCCTCACACCAGTGGGGCCACATCATCGAAAGGTGAGGGACCCAGCACACGTGGCCTCAAACAAGAGGACACACATCACCAAGGGGCTGGGAGTGAGGCAGGCAGGAGGAGTCTCAAAACAGAGGGCCCATAGAAGAAAAAAGGTGAGGAATCCCGCAGTTGGAACCTCCCAGCAGGTGGCCAGGAGCAGCGAGGCTATGGGATCCAGGCCGGAGTGAACTCACACCTGAGGGCCCTCATCATGAAACTGAGCAACCCAACGTTGGGACCTCAGAGCAGAAGGCCCACATTCCCATGGGGTTGGGAAACTGGCAGGAGTGTACTCGCGCCACAGGGCGCACATCAGAAAATTTTTGGAGCCCAGGAGTTACGGCCTGACGCCAGAGGGCCCTCATTACCGAGGGGAGGAGACTCCCAGCAGGCACCAACTCCCACCAGAGGGCCGACGTCGCCAAGGCGGGGTGTGCCAGCCAGGCAGGAGTGACCTCAGAGAAGAGGTCCCACCTCACAGAAGTGTGAGTAACCCAACCAGGATCTGACTCTCACCGGAGGGCCCACATCACCAAGAGGATGGGAACCAGGCAGGAGTGTCCTCACACCAGTGGGGCCACATCAGCCAAAGGTGAGGAACCCAGCACATGTGGCCTCAAACCAGAGGACACACATCACCAAGGGGCTGGGAGTGAGGCAGGTGTCTGGAGGGGCACATTTAACTCTAATTTCCCACCAGGAAGAGGAATTAACCAAAGGCTCAGAGTGACGTGCTGGACCCTGATTACGGCCTGAAGCAAACCTGCGGTTCTGTGGCCAGCTTTCAAGGAAACGAGTTTTAAAGGAAATCACGGGCACTGTAATTCACAAACCTGCAGAGTTATAAATGACAGCTATTGGCAAAAATATATTGAAGTAAGTCTGCAAAGAGGACTTGAAAACGAGGCAGAATTGCAGGAATCATATTTCAGGAGGTAGATTAGAATTGCATTTAAAGTATGTGAAAAGCGGCAGATCTTTGACAGTGATGCACTTGGACAAAAGGGCGTATACATTTTTTCCTGAATATATTCAGGAAAAAACGCATATGCCCTTTTTGGCCAACCAAGCACTCGAGCAATGGAAATCCGCACTACAATGAAGTCTCATTTCCCATTCGTCAAAAGGGCCATCTGAAAAAAGTGTAAAACCCAGATACACAGGACAGGCCATGGAGAACAGGGAGCCTTGTTATGCTGATGGGCGGGATGTAAGTTGCCAACAGACACTGTGGAGATGTTTATGGTGTATCCTGAAACATCTGAAAAACAAAGCTACAGACCCTAGGGCACTTCCACTTTTGGCCCTATAGCTTAGGAAAATTAAAATCAACAAGACACAGCCAACACAAAATTTAGGGCTGCTGTGTTTACAAGAACCTCGAATCCAGTACAAGTTAAATATCCCAGAAAGAAAAAAATGGATAAAGGAGTTGTGCTACTTACGTACAACGGAATATCACTCAGCAATGAAATCAATGTCATCAGGCCTGTAGCAGCAAATTGAGTGGATTTAAGTATGATGATTCTAAGAGAAATAGAGAAATATGTCACACAGAGTAAGATAATTATCATAAGATATCACTAATAGAGAGAGTGTAAACTTGGCTACACTTAAACTGAATTACAAAACCGAACAGAGTCTCACATTTAGATAAAAACTTATGCTTGCTTAAGGGGAAAGTTGAGTTGGGGTGCTGTATAAAACCAGAGATTGTAATTAGCACACATACCGTTCCATAAGCCAAATATGTAATAGACAAGACCTACTCTTTGCTCAACGAAATAGACTCATCCATGGTGTATCACCTCACACCTGTTAGAATGGGCATCATCAGAAAATCTACAAACAACAGATGCTGGAAAGGGTGTGGAGATAAGGAACCCTCTTCCACTATTGTTGGGAATGTAAATTGATACAGTCACTGTGGAGAACATTATGGAGTTTCTTATAAAACTAAGAATAGAATTACCATATGATACAGCAATGCCACTACTGGGCATATACCCAGACAAAACCATAAATCAAAAAGAGACATTCACCGCAATGTTCACTGCATCACTATTTACAATATCCAGGTAATGGAAGCAACCTAAATGCCCACAGACAGACGAATGCATAAAGATGTGGTACATATATAAAATGGAATATCACTAAGCCATAAAAAGGAATGAAATTGGGTCATTTGTAGAGACGTTGATGGATCTAGAGACTGTCATACAGAGTGAAGTAAGTCAGAAATAGAAAAACAAATCTTGTATATTAATGCATATATGTGGAACCTAGAAAAATTGTACAGATGAACCGTTTTGCAAGGCAGAAATAGAGCAACAGATGTAGACAACAAACGTATGAACACAAAGGGGGGAAAGCTGTTGGGGGGTGGTGGTGGGAGGAGTTGAGAGATTGGGATTGGCATGTATACATTTATATGTATAAAATCGATAACCAAAAAGAACCTGCTGTATAAAAAAATAAAATAAAATTCCAAATTACAAAAAGTAAAACAGACAAAATATTCTTCCCTTCACATACATGTATTTATATGAATAAATTATTTCCATGCTTATATCTGTAAATACAAAAAAGAGGAATAAAATCTACCTTGAACCAAAAACGAAAGAAAGAAAACAAAAGAGAACCCACCAGTTACACAGAGGAAAACCGTATCAGGGCACTTGCTCCAGTTGTAAACAATTCTGAAGTTGGTCAGTGGTGGGGAATCATCTCCCATTCAGCCAGCAGGCCCCACACAACAAGCGTCCTCATTGCAAAGCTGGGGGACCGTGCCGAGGCATCTGTGAGTAAACGTGGGCTGAGCCCCAGGCCAGCTGCTGCTGAAATGTTCCCACCCTTCCCAGGTAAAACACCTGAATATGTACAAGGACTTGAAAGCCTAGAGGAAGGGCCATGGAGCCACATGAGCACCAGCATGCCAGCCGACTTGGTGCCTGCAGGCCAGCCAGGATGGTCCTGGCCCTGGGTGCTCTTCTGGAAGCTTTCCATTTCCCTGCCTGAGATACCCCTGCTGTCCCGGCCCCCACTGCTTTCTTCCTCACTCACCTCTGCCCAGGGAGAAATTCCAGCGGCAGGTATGGGTGACACATCCTCTTCTTTAGCAGGTGGCATCTTGGCAACTGCTGCAGAAAGTCCAGCAGAGCCCCACTCACACTGGGCCACCAACAAAGCCATGGCCTCTCACTCCCTCCCACCAGTCCAGCCCCGAGACTGCTGACAGGGCAGAGAAAATGGCGTCAGGCACAGCTGCAGGGGCTCTTGCTGCCTGGAGCGGTGTTTATATTGATCTCAACCCAGGCACACCTGGGGAGGGCTGGCCGGCACGGTCAGGCTTCCCAGGCCAGCCAATAATCACCCCTCAGGGGCTCACAGTTGCAGAAACTGGAACTTGCTGAATCGGCCAGGTCCGAGGAACAGGTGTGGGCTCCTGAGAGTCAGGATAGACAAGGGGCTGCAGCTCTGGCTTGTTTTCTAATTATATTATCTGGCCCATGAGTGGGAGACAACTTCAAGAAAACCCTCTCCTAATGAGAGGAACCCAGGAGTCAGGGAGAGGACGGGTGGGTGGTGGGTGGAGACAGAGGCCTGGTGCCCCGGGTGCAGTGGAAGTCTCTGGAAGACCAGGTGGAGGGAGGCCACACAGAGTGATGCCCAGGGTCACAGACCTGTTGGAGCTGCCGTTTCTTAGTTCAAGTCCTGCTCTGAGGTGCTCTGTGTCAGATCTGAGTGACAGGTGAGCTGGGAGTGCTCTGCAATGAGGGCGATGTGCATGGTTCCTGGGTGCCCAGCCCTGCCACAGTACCTGCAAGGGTAGCTCTGTATCCGGGGAGGGGTCTGACCACGAGAGCCCCATGGGCTGCAGGGGAACCTGCCCAGGGAACCCCATATCCTGGGAGGGGCCTGAACACGAGAGCCCCATGGGCTGGGGTGGGGGTGAGGTACCTGCCCAGGTGAGCTCCATATCCTGGGATTGGCCTGGCCTCAAGAGCCCCATGGGCTGCTGGAGTCCTGGTAAAGGATGTCAGGACAGTCAGTGAAGCCACCGAGGATAGACCTCCAGTAGTTCCTAAATCCTACATCCTGCTGGTCATTCTACCAACCACCAGGACATGGTATTCTGTATTAGTCTTCAATGATGCCTTCTTTTGTATTCTAGTAGTCCCAGAGTCACAAGAAATTTTGGCTTGTGAGTGGCAGGACTCAACATACAACTAAAACAATACTTCCGGGCCGTGTTGCCCCAAGGGTTCAAAAATTCCCACACCATCTTTGGGGAAAGCTCAGCTAAAGACCTAAAAGTTCTACCTCTGGAAAAGGAAACACTCCTTCAATATGCAGACGACATTCTGATCGCCAGCCCTACTAAGGAGACCTCTGAACTACCAAGCCAATAAAGGATACAAGTTGTCCAAGAAAAAGCTCAAATATCACAGACTACGGTGACCTGCCTGGGCTTCATTCTCACAGAAGGTCGGAGAAGCCCATCCCAGGAAAGGGAAGAAACAATTTACAGCCTTACCCATTTCTAAAACTAGAAGACAGCTTAGGGGTTCCTGGGGAGGCCAGGGTTTGCTGCTTCTGGATCCCTAACTACAGTCTACTAGCTGGGCCTCTATATGAAACACTGAAAGGAAAAGATGATGATCCTTTTGAATAGAATCCAGAAGTGGCCTTTCAAGAATGGAAAGAGCAGTCAATTCAGACCCTTGCCCTGGAACTCCCTAATTTAGCTAAACCCTTTGACCTTTACATTCCTGGTGAAAGGTGAATCGCCGTTGGAGTATTAGTGCAAAACCTGGGACCACTTGAAATGGAACAATGCAAGAATGCCATCCAGGTAGGATAAACTACGGTCACCAAGGGGCTTGGCCCACCGCCACATCTGGCCAAGATACTGGCAGTATCTGAAAACCTGGAAATCAGCAGCCCAAAAGGCCACCTCCCTCCTAAGGGAAAAGGACCCCACGTGGTGATCCTAACCCCCAACCATGCCCTGAAGTTGCAGGGTTTGCTCCGTGGGCACACTGACCTTGAGTGAGGAGGCCCTCCAACTCCAACCTCCAGAGAGATAACCGGGGCAAAGGGGCACCATGACGACTCGTGTGACCATCACTTGACCTGGAGTTTCTCTCATAAAACAACAAGAGTGTGTCCCAAAAGAGTAGACTACTGCTTGCAGGACTTACTGCACCCAGAGGGGAGGTAATAATCTTGGCAGGGGAACCGTATATCATGCTGTCACCATAGAAGAGCCTACAGACACTGTGATGATGGTGGCCAATAAGACCGGCTGGACTCCTGTTTACTTCAAAAGGCTGTTGACTCAGTGGCCATCATGGTCCTTCATCACCACTGACCCTGGACTGTCTGGGAGTTGAGCAGGCAGGGTCCTGACACCTGGTGCTGTTTTTACGTTAATTCAGGGGCCTAATTGAAGAAAGCGCAGACTACTGGTCAGAGCATCTAGGCTGGCAGAAACGGTCAGCCTAAGGTGGCCGAACAAATGTGGGGCGGGGTGAAACTGGACCTCACAGCGTCACTGCACATCTCCTTCCTGGACCCTTAAAGGTCATTAGAATCTATAACACTACCAATACTTGTGCTCAGGCGGACGAGCAGGGAGGCAGGAGGCCTGGGGACAATCAACGTCACCTGGAGGCTGCTGGGGAGAAGTTCTGACCCTCGCCCACGGGTATGAGGGCTCCTAACTCAGCACTCAGCAGTTACAGATGAAGGGTCTGCACCCTCAGCACTCTAAGAATGAGGAAGGGGACAAAATGCAGAAGAGGGGTTTGTCCCAGGCAAAGCCCCTTAAAAATCCCTGGGAGATAAAAATAGAATCTGGGCAATAAAATAAAGTCTAACCTTTTTTATCCTTTGTGCTTTGTCTAATTTCACGTGCTCCTAGGGTCCCGCATACAGAGGTTCAACAGCCGGCACTTCAGACCAGATTTCCTAGTGCAGAATGGCTGGGTCGACACTTCAGCTCCTGGAGCACAGTGCAGACTCCGCGATATAGAGCCTGAGCTGCAGCCAACTGGGCCCTCGAGAGCTCTGCCCCCTCCCTCCCACTGACTCTGACAGGATCTCTTCACAGCAGCCCAGCCCACAGCCCACGGGGTAGCACATGCTCTCACCTCTCCATTCTCTGATCAAAATATAAAGTTTCCTTTGCTTCTGAACCAAACTCAGTCTCAATCTGTTGGCTCCAATGACACTGGGCAGGGGGACACTTGTTGGGGTCCACTCTGGAGGATCAGTAACAGAAATTGAGAACATTGTATCTTCAATGAACAGATGTGTGAGCCAAACTGTAATTAACATAGAACAGTGTATAAGGCTCGGGCAAAATAAGATGTTTCTAACACTTCCATTTGATATTTCCATCACTTTATTATAAGCAAGTTCAGTGAAAAGGTCTTATTTGTCAGGTCAATACTAGAGAAACGAAGTGATTTCTTTCCAAGGATGTACATCTAATAATCTTGGTTAAAGCTTCAATCTTGTTTTAAATGCTTTTCCATTGAAAATGATACCTCTCTTTCAGCTCCCCCATTTCTGAGAAGTATAAAATCTTATAATTTATTAAGACCAAATGGGAAAGGTGGGAGGAGGGATAAATTAACAGTTTGGGATTAACACATACACACTGCTATGTATAAAATCGATCATCAACAAGGAACTACTGTATAGCACAGGGAACTACACTCAATATTTTGCAATAACCTATAAGGGGAAATAATCTGAAAAAGAATAGATGTTTTTATTGACATCATCTATTAATGACAGTTAAAATGGAACCTAAGGGAAGCCAGTGCTGAGTGCTTCTGACCCTGAAGACTTCAATCATCTAAAGTTTGGACTCTGCCTACTTCCCAAGGCCCTTAATGAACCTATGTGTAGCCGTAGCTTAAAAAATTCCCCAGTTTGGGTTGTGGAGAGACACTGATTTTGAAAAAGCCCTGGTGTCCTCCTCACATGAATGGGACACTTCCTACACCTAAAACATGCCTGTCACACCCAGAGGATGGTATACCGTCTGATCAGGAAGAGTTTGGAAAAGGCATCTCATCTCCTCATCTCCCGGTGCTCGGGTTCACCCCTCCAGCGTCTTTACGAACAGTCTCCCCACTTGGAGATGTCAGCACTGTCAACATCCTGTTTGGAATTTGTCCAGAGGATGAAGCAGAAGGAGGAGGAACAATGAGTGACAAGTCCTAGGTGTTCGGACAGGCACATGTCACTCTAATTTCCAATCAGGAAGACGAATTGACCAAAGGCTAGGGTTGCCCATGGAAACAGAATAGGGCTTGAGGAAATCCCGCTGCTTTGTGGCCAGTTCCCATAAACAGAAGTTGAAAAATGGAACTCAGGGACACTAAAATTCACGAAACTGCAGAGTTGAAAATATCTCTCACTGAAAAATGTCTTGAGGAAAGTCAGAGAAAAGGACTTGTAAGCAACGGAGAATGGCAGGAAAGGGATTGGAAGAGGTAGAAAGGACTCGCCATTAAGCACAAGAAAAGGGGCTGAACATTGCCAACATTGCAGTTGGCCAAAAAGGGTGTATGCGTCTTTTTCTGTATATATTCAAGAAAAGGGCATACACTTTTTTAGCCAACCAAACAGGTGGGCACTGGAAATCAATACTACAAAACATATCACTTCGCATCAGTCAGAAGAGCCTTCCTCGTAAAGTGTAAACACCAGAAATGCAGGACAGGGCAAGGAGAAAAGGGAGCCCTGTGAGGCTTATAGTGGAAATGTATATTGCCAACGGTCACTCTGGATAAGTGTATTGTGTTTACTAAAGCATCTAAAAAATGAGCTACAGAGCACAGGGCACTTGCACTCATGGACGTATATCTTGGGAAAAACAAAAATGGAGAGGACACAGGCACCCCAATGTTTACCGCCTCTCTGTTTAAAAGATCCTCGACTAGGATATAATTTATATGTCTGTGGAGGGAAAAAATGGATAGAGATGTGGCACTTATGTAGAGTGGAATATTACTCAGCCTGAAAATCAATGAAATATGTCCAGCTGTAACAACCCCAGAGGAGTTACGTATGATCATTCGAAGTCACATAATTCAAAAAGAAAAAGACATACGATACTACTAATACATGGAATATAAACGAGGCTACAAATGAACTGAATTACAAAACAGAACGGGGTCTCAGATTTAGAAAACCAACTTATGCTTGCTTAAGGATAAAGGAGAGTTGGGGTGCTGCATAAAACCAGAGATTGAAATTAGCACAGATACCGTTCCATAAGCCAAATATGTAATAGAAAAAACCTACTCCCTGGCCAACGAAATGGACTCAACACCCCATATTCAGCACCTAGGAATATACGGGACGAGTAAGAGTCTTAATACCTATGGATTTATATGTCTCGGTAAGAGAATCAAGCGTGTGTACAGTGACATAAACGCAGCAGTGAAAATCAGCTAAATCCCATTATCAAAATAAATTTCAAAAACAAAACACAATGACAGTGAAATAGAGAGCAATTCTTAAATAATTCATTCAGGGCTTGTGATGCAACCTGGATTTACCACATCTACACCCAGAGATGGGTGAGACATAAGGCTGGACACTTCGGGCTGATAGCATTGGTGAGGTTCCGTAAGCAAATGCAGACCCTTTGAAGTCATACTGCATGGTACCCATTCCATGGGTCCCAACTCTCCAGGTTTAAGGGATTCTTCCTTCAACTTAAACATGCTTGGGAACCCCAGAGTATGGTGTACCGTGTGACCGGGAAGTCTTTTCAAATGCATCTCAGTTTTCGTCCCCTTTTACCCGTGTTCACAATTCCAGACCATTTACTAACACTCTCACCACTTGGAGAGTCAGTGCCTTTAACCTCCTGTTTGGCACAGTTTGCAATTTCCGCACAAGATGAACAGGAATAGGGAGAACAAATGAGTGACTAGCTGTAGGTGTCTGCACGGACAAATTTTATGCTCATTTCCCACCAGGAAGAGGAATTAACCAAAGGCTCAGCATGCCGTGCGGGAATCAGATTAGGGCCTGAAGCAATCCTGCGGTTTTGCGGCCAGCTCACAAGGAAACGAGTTGAAGAAAGGAGCTCAGGGGCACTGTCATTCACAAACCTGCAGAGTTATAAATGACAACTATCGTCCAGAAATACATTGAAGAAGGCTGCGAAGAGGACTTGACAGCGGGTCAGAATTGCTGGAAAACGATTTCAGGGGGTAGACTGGAATTGCATTTAAAGCATAGGAAATAGTCATAACGTCGACAATGATGCACTTGGCCAAAAAGGGCGTATGCGTTTTTACCTGAATATATTCAGGAAATAACGCATACGCACTTTTTGGCCAACCAAGCAAGCGTGTAAAGGAAATCTGCACTACAATGAAGTCTCACTGCCCCCCGGTCAAAAGGGCCTTCTGAAAAAAGTGTAAAATCCAGAAAGGCAGGACAGGCCATGGAGAACAGGGAGCCTTGTTATGCTGATGGACGGGATATAAATTGCCAACAGCCACTCTGGAGAAGTGTATGGTGTTTCCTGAAACACCTAAAAAACAAAGCAACGGAGCGTACGCACTTCCACTTAAGCTCCTATAGCTTAGGGAAATTAAAATCCAAAAGACACAGCCACTCTAAAATTTCAGAAGGCTCTGTTTACAAGAACCTCATCTACGGTTCAAGTTAAATATCCCAGAAAGCGAAAAATGGATAAAGAAGTTGTGGTACGAACATACTTTGGAATAACACTCAGCAATGAAATCTAGGTCATCAGGCCCATCGCGGCATAATGAGTGGATTCAGGTACGATGATTCTAAGTGAAATAAGTCACACAAAACAAGAAACATCATAAGATATCACTAATACACGGAATGTAAACTTGGCTACACATGAACTGAATTACAAAACAGAACAGGGACTCAAATTTAGAAAAGCAACCAATGCTTGCTTAAGGGCAAAGGTGAGTAGGGGTGCTGCATAAAACCAGAGATTGAAATTAGCACAGATACCGTTCCATAAGCCAAATATGTAATAGTCAAGACCTACTCCTTGCTCAACGACATGGACTCAACACCGCATATTCAACGCCTAGGAATACACCTGACTAGTAAGAATCTTCAAACCCATGGATTTATATGTCTCTGTAAGAGAATCAAGCGTGTGTACAGCGGCATAAAAGCAGCAGTGAAAATCCGATAAATCCCGTTATCAAACTAAATTACAAAAACAAAACACAATGACAGTGAAATAGAGAGCAATTCTTAAATAATTCATTCAGGGCTTGTGATGCAACCTGGATTTACCACATCTACACCCAGAGCTGGGTGAGACATAAGGCTGGACACTTCTGACTGATAGTATTGGTGAGGTTCAGTGAGCAAATGCAGACCGTTTGAAGTCATACTGCATGGTACCCATTCCATGGGTCCCAACTCTCCAGGTTTAAGGAATTCTTCCTTCAGCTTAAACATGCTTGGGAATCCCAGAGTATGGTTCGCCGTGTGACCTGGAAACGATTTTAAATGCTTCTCAGGTTTCGTTCCCTGGTACTTGGGTTCACCATTCCAGACGCTTTACTAACTCTCTACCCACTTGGAGAGTCAGTGCCTTTAACCTCCTGTTTGGCACAGTTTGCAATTTCTGCGCAAGATGAACAGGAATAGGGAGAACCAATGAGAGACTAGCTTTAGGGTCTGCACGGGCAACTTAAATGTTCATTTCCCACCAGAAAGAGGAATTTACCAAAGTCTCAGCGTGCCGTGCCGAAACCATTTTAGGGCCTGAAGCAATCCTGTGGGTTTGCGGCCAGCTCACAAGCAAGCGAGTTGAAGAAAGGAGCTCAGGGACACTGTAATTAACAAACCTGCAGAGTTATAAATGACAGGTATCATACAAAAATATATTGAAGTAAGGCTGCGAAGAGGGCTTGAAACGGGGCAGAATTCCAGGAATATGATTTCAGGAGGTAGACGGGCAGCGCTCTGAAAGCATAGGAGAAGAGGCCGATCCTCGACAATGATGCACTTGGTCAAAAAGTGCATATGCGTTTTTTCAGGGCCCTCATTAAAGAGGGTAGGAGGCTCCCAGCATGCTTTCGTGGCCAACAGTGGGCCCACATCGCCAAGGCGATGTGAGCCAGCCAGGCAGGAGTGACCTCACATCAGAGGGCCCACCTCACAGAAGGGTAAGGAACCCAGCCAGGATCAGACTCTCACCAGAGTGCCCACATCAGCAAGGGGCTGTGAACCACGCAGGAGTATCATCACACCCGTGGGGCCACATCATCAAAAGTTGAGGTACACAAAAAATGTGGCCTCAAACCAGAGGACCCACATCACCATGAGTTTCGGAGCGAGGCAGGCAGGATTAACCTCACAACACATGGCCCATTGTATAAAAAAGGTGAGGAACCCAGCAGTTGGAACATCCCAGCAGGCGGCCCAGAGCACCGAGGCTATGGGATCCAGGCAGTGATGAACTCACAACAGAGGGCCCTCATCATGAAACTGTGAGCAAACCAGCCGTTGTGACCTCAGAGCACAAGGCCCACATCCCCATGGGGAAGGGAACCAAGCAGGAGTGTCATCGCACCAGTGGTCACACATCAGAAAATGTGGGGAGCCCAGCAGTTAGGGCCTGACACCAGAGGGCTCTCATCACCGAGGAGAGGAGGCTCCCAGCAGGCTCCAACTGCTACCAGAAGGCCGCCATCACCAATGCGGGATGTGCCAGCCAGGCAGGAGTGACCTCAGAGCAGAGGGCCCACCTCACAAAAGTGTGAGGAACCCAAAGAGGATCAGACTCTCACCACAGGGCCCACATCACCAAGGGAATGGGAACCAGGCTGGAGTGTCCTCACACCAGTGAGGCGTCATCACCGAAATGTGAGTGACCCAGCACACGTGGCCTCAAACCAGAGGACACACATCACCAAGGGGCTGGGAGTGAGGCAGGCAGGAGGAGCCTCAAAACATAGGGCCCATGGAATAAAAATGGTGAGGAATCCAGCAGCTGGAACCTCCCAGCAGGCGGCCAGGAGCAGCGAGGCTATGGGATCCAGACCTGACTGAACTCAAAACAGAGGGCCCTCATCATGAAACTCTGAGCAACCCAGCCATTGGGACCTCAGAGCAGAAGGCCCACATTCCCATGTGGTTGGGAACATGGCATAAGTGTACTCGCACCACAGGGCACACATCAGAGAATTTTGGGAGCTCAGAAGTTAGGGCCTGATGCCAGAGGGCCCTCATTACCAAGGGGAGGAGACTCCAAGCAGGCACCAACTCCCAACTGAGGGCCCATGTCGCCAAGGGGACGTGTGACAGCCAGGCAGGAGTGACCTCACAGCAGAGGGCCTACCTCACAGAAGGGTGAGGAACCCAGCCAGGATAAGACTCTCACCAGAGGGCCCACATCACCAAGGGGATCAGAAACAGGCAGGACTGTCTTCACACCAGTGTGGCCACATCATAGAAAGGTGAGGAACCCAGCACATGTGGCCTAAACCAGAAGACCCACATCTCCAAGGGGCTCGGAGTGAGGCAGGCAGGAGGAGCCTCAAAACACAGGGCCCATAGAATAAAAAAGCTGAGGAATCCTGCAGTGGGAACCTCCCAGCAGGCGGCCCAGAGCACCGAGTCTATGCGATCCAGGCTGCAGTGAACTCACAGCAGAGGGCCCACATCATGAAACTGTGAGCAACCCATCCATTGGGACCTCAGAGCAGAAGGCCCACATCCCCATGGGGATGGGAACCTCGCAGGAGTGTCCTCACACCACTTAGCACGTATCAGAAAATGTGGGTACCCAGCAGTTAGGGCCTGATGCAAGAGGGCCGTCATCACCGAGGGGAGGAGGCTCCCAGCAGGCTCCAACTGCCACAAGAGGGCCGATGTTGCCCTGGCGGGGTGTGCCAGCCAGGCAGGAGTGACCTCACAGCAGAGGGCCCACCTCACAGAAGGGTGAGGAACCCAGCCAGGATCAGACTCTCACCAGAGGGCCCACATCATCAAAGGGATAGGAACCAGGCAGGAGTGTCCTCACACCAGTGGGGCCACATCATCGAAAGGTGAGGGACCCAGCACACGTGGCCTCAAACCAGAGGACACACATCACCAAGGGGCTGGGAGTGAGGCAGGCAGGAGGAGTCTCCAAACAGAGGGCTCATAGAAGAAAAAAGGTGAGGAATCCCGCAGTTGGAACCTCCCCGCAGGCGGCCAGGAGCAGCGAGGCTATGGGATCCAGGCCGGAGTGAACTCACACCAGAGGGCCCTCATCATGAAACTGAGCCACCCACTGTTGGGACCTCAGAGCAGAAGGCCCATATTCCCATGGGGTTGGAAACCTGGCAGGAGTGTACTCACACCACAGGGCGCACATCAGAAAATTTTTGGAGCCCAGGAGTTACGGCCTGACGCCAGAGGGCCCTCATTACCGAGGGGAGGAGACTCCCAGCAGGCACCAACTCCCAACTGAGGGCCCACGTCGCCAAGGTGACGTGTGCCAGTCAGGCAGGAGTGACCTCACAGCAGAGGGCCTACCTCACAGAAGGGTGAGGAAACCAGCCAGGATAAGACTCTCACCAGAGAGCCCACATCACCAAGGGGACCGGAACAAGGCAGGAGTGTCCTCACACCAGTGTGGCCACATTATAGAAAGGTGAGGAACCCAGCACATGTGGCCTAAACCAGAGGACCCACATTTCCAAGGTGCTCCGAGTGAGGCAGGCAGGAGTAGCCTAACAACACAGGGCCCACAGAATAAAAAATGTGAGGAATCCAGCAGTTGGAACCCCCCAGCAGGTGGCCCAGAGTACGGAGTCTATGGGATCCAGGCCACAGTGAACTCACAGCAGAGGGCTCACATCATGACACTGTGAGCAACCCAGCTGGTGGGACCTCAGAGCAGAAGGCCCACATCCCCATGGGGATGGGAACGTGGCAGGAGTGTACTCGCACGACAGGGCACATATCAGAAAATTTTGGGAGCCCATGAGTTAGGGCCTGACGCCAGAGGGCCCTCATTACCGAGGGGAGGAGACTCCCAGCAGGCACCAACTCCCAACTGAGGACCCACATCGCCAAGGTGATGTGTGCCAGCCAGGCAGGAGTGACCTCACAGCAGAGGGCCCACCTCCCAGAAGGGTGAGGAATCCAGCCAGGATCAGACTCTCACCAGAGGGCCCCCATCACCAAGGGGATGGGAACCAGGCAGGAGTGTCCTCACACCAGTGGGGCCACATCAATAAAGGTGAGGAAACCGGCACATGTGGCCTCAAACCAGAGGACCCACATCACAAAGGGGCTGGGAGTGAGTCAGGAAGGAGGAGCATGAAAACACAGGACCCAAAGAATAAAAATGGTAAGGAATCCAGCAGTAGGAACCTCCCAGCAGGCGGCTCAGAGCACAGAGTCTATGGGATCTAGGCCTGAGTGAACTAACACCAGAGAGCCAACATCCTGAAACTGTGAACAACACAGGTGTTGGGACCATAGAGCAGAAGGCACATGGGGATGGGAACCTGGCAGGAGTGCCCTCACACCACTTAGCACGTATCAGAAAATGTGGGTAACCAGCAGTTAGGGCCTGATGCCAGAGGGCCTCATCACTGAGGGGAGGAGGCTCCCAGCGGGCTCCAACTGCCACCAGAGGGCCGACGTCGCCAAGGCGGGGTGTGTCAGCCAGGCAGGAGTGACCTCAGAGAAGAGGGCCCACCTCACAGAAGTGTGAGGAGCCCAACCAGGATCAGACTCTCACTGGAGGGCTCACATCACCAAGGGGATGGGAACCAGGCAGGAGTGTCCGCACACCAGTGGGGCCACATCTGCGAAAGGTGAGGAACCCAGCACATGTGGCCTCAAACCAGAGGACACACATCACCAAGGGGCTGGGAGTGAGGCAGGTGTCTGGAGGGGCACATTTAACTCTAATTTCCCACCAGGAAGAGGAATTAACCAAAGGCTCAGAGTGCCGTGCGGGACCCTGATTACGGCCTGAAGCAAACCTGCGGTTCTGTGGCCAGCTTTCAAGGAAACGAGTTAAGAAAGGAAATCACAGGCACTGTAATTCACAAACCTGCAGAGTTATAAATGACAGCTATTGGCAAAAATATATTGAAGTAAGTCTGCACAGAGGACTTGAAAACGAGGCAGAATTGCAGGAATCATATTTCAGGAGGTAGATTGGAATTGCATTTAAAGCATGTGAAAAGCGGCAGATCTTTGACAGTGATGCACTTGGACAAAAAGTGCGTATACATTTTTTCCTGAATATATTCAGGAAAAAACGCATATGCCCTTTGTGGCCAACCAAGAATTCGAGCAATGGAAATCCGCACTACAATGAACTCTCATTTCCCATTCGTCAAAAGAGTCATCTGAAAAAAGTGTAAAACCCAGAAACACAGGACAGGCCATGGAGAACAGGGAGCCTTGTTATGCTGATGGACGGGATGTAAATTGCCAACAGACACTCTGGTGATGTTTATGGTGTATGCTGAAACATCTAAAAAACAAAGCTACAGAGCCTAGGGCACTTCCACTTTTGGCCCTATAGCTTAGGAAAATTAAAATCAACAAGACACAGCCAACACAATATCCAGGGCTGCTGTGTTTACAAGAACCTCGAGTCCAGTACAAATTAAATATCCCAGAAAGAAAAAAATGGATAAAGGAGTTGTCCTACTTACGTACAATGGAATATCACTCAGCAATGAAATCAATGTCATCAGGCCTGTAGCAGCAAATTGAGTGGATTTAAGTATGATGATTCTAAGAGAAATATGTCACACAGAGAAACATAATTATCATAAGATATCACAAATAGAGGGAGTGTAAACTTGGCTACACATAAACTGAATTACAAAACCGAACAGAGTCTCACATTTAGATAAAAACTTATGCTTGCTTAACGGGAAAGTTGAGTTGGGGTGCTGTATAAAACCAGAGATTGAAATGAGCACACATACCGTTCCATAAGCCAAATATGTAATAGACAAGACCTACTCTTTGCTCAACGAAATAGACTAATCCATGGTGTATCACCTCACACCTGTTAGAATGGGCATCATCAGAAAATCTACAAACAACAAATGCTGGAAAGGGTGCGGAGATAAGGAAACCTCTTCCACTATTGTTGGGAATGTAAATTGATGCAGTCACTGTGGAGAACATTATGGAGTTTCTTATAAAACTAAGAATAGAATTACCATATAATACAGCAATCCCACTACTGGGCATATACCCAGACAAAACCATAAAACGAAAAGAGACATTCACCGCAATGTTCATTGCATCACTATTTACAATATCCAGGTAATGGAAGCAACCTAAATGCCCACAGACAGACGAATGCATAAAGATGAGGTACATATATAAAATGGAATATTACTAAGCCATAAAAAGGAATGAAATTGGGTCATTTGTAGAGACGTTGATGGATCTAGAGACTGTCATACAGAGTGAAGTAAGTCAGAAAGAGAAAAACAAATCCTGTATATAAATGCATATATGTGGAACCTAGAAAAGTTGTACAGATGAACCGTTTTGCAAGGCAGAAATAGAGCAACAGATGTAGACAACAAACGTATGGACACCAAGGGGGGAAAGCTGTTAGGGGGGTGGTGGTGGGAGGAGTTGAGTGATTGGGATTGGCATGTATACATTTCTATGTATAAAATAGGTAACCAAAAAGAACCTGCTGTATAAAAAAATAAAATTAAATTCAAAATTACAAAAAGTAAAACAGAAAAAATATTCTTCCCTTCACATACATGTATTTATATGAATAAATTATTTCCATGCTTATATCTGTAAATACAAAAAAGAGGAATAAAATCTACCTTGAACCAAAAACGAAAAAAAGAAAAAAAAACAGAACCCACCAGTTACACAGAGGAAAACCGTATCAGGGCCCTTGCTCCAGTTGTAAACAATTCTGAAGTTGGTCAGTGGTGGGGAATCATCTCCCATTCAGCCAGCATGCCCCACGCAACAAGCGTCCTCATTGCAAAGCTGGGGGCCCGTGCCGAGGCATCTGTGAGTAAACGTGGGCCGAGCCCCAGGCCAGCTGCTGCTGAAATGTTCCCACCCTTCCCAGGTAAAACACCTGAATATGTACAAGGACTTGAAAGCCTAGAGGAAGGGCCATGGAGCCACATGAGCGACAGCATGCCAGCCGACTTGGTGCCTGCAGGCCAGACAGGATGGTCCTGGCCCTGGGTGCTCTTCTGGAAGCTTTCCATTTCCCTGCCTGAGATACCCCTCCTGTCCCGGCACCCACTGCTTTCTTCCTTACTCACCTCTGCCCAGGGAGAAATTCCAGCGGCAGGTATGGGTGGCACATCCTCTTCTTTAGCAGGTGGCATCTTGGCAACTGCTGCAGAAAGTCCAGCAGAGCCCCACTCACACTGGGCCACCCACAAAGCCGTGGCCTCTCACTCCCTCCCACCAGTCCAGCCCCGAGACTGCTGACAGGGCAGAAAATGGCGTCAGGCACAGCTGCAGGTGCTCTTGCTGCCTGGAGCGGTGTTTATATTGATCTCAACCCAGGCACACCTGGGGAGGGATGGCCGGCATGGTCAGGCTTCCCAGGCCAGCCAATAATCACCCCTCAGGGGCTCACAGTTGCAGAAACTGGAACTTGCTGAATCGGCCAGGTCCAAGGAACAGGTGTGGGCTCCTGAGAGTCAGGATAGACAAGGGGCTGCAGCTCTGGCTTGTTTTCTAATTATATTATCTGGCCCATGAGTGGGAGACAACTTCAAGAAAACCATCTCCTAATGAGAAGAACCCAGGAGTCAGGGAGAGGAGGGGTGGGTGGTGGGTGGAGACAGAGGCCTGGTGCTCCGGGTGCAGTGGAAGTCTCTGGAAGACCAGGTGGAGGGAGGCCACACAGAGTGATGCCCAGGGTCACAGACCTGTCGGAGCTGCTGTTTGTTAGTTCAAGTCCTGCTCTGAGGTGCTCTGTGTCAGATCTGAGTGACAGGTGAGCTGGGAGTGCTCTGCAATGAGGGCGATGTGCATGGCTCCTGTGTGCCCAGCCCTGCCACGGTACCTGAAAGGGTAGCTCTGTATCCTGGGAGCGGCCTGACCACGAGAGCCCCATGGGCTGCAGGGGAACCTGCCAGGGGATCCTGGGGGGCCTGAAGAGAGCCCCGTGGGCTGGGGTGGGGGTGGGGTACCTGCCCAGGTGAGCTCCATATCCTGGGATTGGCCTGACCTCGAGAGCCCCATGGGCTGCTGGAGTCCTGG
This sequence comes from Delphinapterus leucas, assembly GCF_059928025.1. Lineage (NCBI taxonomy): Eukaryota > Metazoa > Chordata > Mammalia > Artiodactyla > Monodontidae > Delphinapterus > Delphinapterus leucas. Next base: position 3,424,855 of record NC_143129.1, read on the forward strand.
TAAAAGATGTCAGGACAGTCAGTGAAGCCACCGAGGATATACCTCCAGTAGTTCCTAAACCCTACACCCTGCTGGTCATTCTACTAACCACCAGGACATGGTATTCTGTATTAGTCTTCAATGAAGCCTTCTTTTGTATTCTATTAGTCCCAGAGTCACAAGAAATTTTGGCTTGTGAGTGGCAGGACTCAACATACAACTAAAACAATACTTCCGGGCCGTCTTGCCCCAAGGGTTCAAAAATTCCCACACCATCTTTGGGGAAAGCTCAGCTAAAGACCTAAAAGTTCTACCTCTGGAAAAGGAAACACTCCTTCAATATGCAGACGACATTCTGATCGCCAGCCCTACTAAGGAGACCTCTGAACTACCAAGCCAATAAAGGATACAAGTTGTCCAAGAAAAAGCTCAAATATCACAGACTATGGTGACCTGCGTGGGCTGCATTCTCACAGAAGGTCGGAGAAGCCCATCCCAGGAAAGGGAAGAAACAATTTACAGCCTTACCCATTTCTAAAACTAGAAGACAGCTTAGGGGTTCCTGGGGAGGCCAGGGTTTGCTGCTTCTGGATCCCTAACTACAGTCTACTAGCTGGGCCTCTATATGAAACACTGAAAGAAAAAGATGATGATCCTTTTGAATAGAATCCAGAAGTGGCCTTTCAAGAATGGAAAGAGCAGTCAATTCAGACCCTTGCCCTGGAACTCCCTAATTTAGCTAAACCCTTTGACCTTTACATTCCTAGTGAAATTTGAATGGCCATTGGAGTATTAGTGCAAAACCTGGGACCACTTGAAATGGAACAATGCAAGAATGCCATCCAGGTAGGATAAACTACGGTCACCAAGGGGCTTGGCCCACCGCCACATCTGGCCAAGATACTGGCAGTATCTGAAAACCTGGAAATCAGCAGCCCAAAAGGCCACCTCCCTCCTAAGGGAAAAGGACCCCACGTGGTGATCCTAACCCCCAACCATGCCCTGAAGTTGCAGGGTTTGCTCCGTGGGCACACTGACCTTGAGTGAGGAGGTCCTCCAACTCCAACCTCCAGAGAGATAACTGGGGCAAAGGGGCACCATGACGACTCGTGTGACCATCACTTGACCTGGAGTTTCTCTCATAAAACAACAAGAGTGTGTCCCAAAAGAGTAGACTACTGCTTGCAGGACTTACTGCACCCAGAGGGGAGGTAATAATCTTGGCGGGGGAACCGTATATCACGCTGTCACCATAGAAGAGCCTACAGACACTGTGATGATGGTGGCCAATAAGACCGGCTGGACTCCTGTTTACTTCAAAAGGCTGTTGACTCAGTGGCCATCATGGTCCTTCATCACCACTGACCCTGGACTGTCTGGGAGTTGAGCAGTCAGGGTGCTGACACCTGGTGCTGTTTTTACGTTAATTCAGGGGCCTAACTGAAGAAAGCACAGACTACTGGTCAGAGCATCTAGGCTGGCAGAAACGGTCAGCCTAAGGTGGCCGAACAAATGTGGGGCGGGGTGAAACTGGACCTCACAGCGTCACTGCACATCTCCTTCCTGGACCCTTAAAGGTCATTAGAATCTATAACACTACCAATACTTGTGCTCAGGCGGAGGAGCAGGGAGGCAGGAGGCCTGCGGACAAACAACGTCACCTGGAGGCTGCTGGGGAGAAGTTCAGACCCTCTCCCACAGGTATGAGGGCTCCTAACTCAGCACTCAGCAGTTACAGATGAAGGGTCTGCACCCTCAGCACTCTAAGAATGAGGAAGGGGACAAAATGCAGAAGAGGGGTTTGTCCCAGGCAAAGCCCCTTAAAAATCCCTGGGAGATAAAAATAGAATCTGGGCAATAAAATAAAGTCTAACCTTTTTTATCCTTTGTGCTTTGTCTAATTTCACGTGCTCCTAGGGTCCCGCATACAGAGGTTCAACAGCCGGCACTTCAGACCAGATTTCCTAGTGCAGAATGGCTGGGTCGACACTTCAGCTCCTGGAGCACAGTGCAGACTCCGCGATATAGAGCCTGAGCTGCAGCCAACCGGGCCCTCGAGAGCTCCGCCCCCTCCCTCCCACTGACTCTGACAGGATCTCTACACAGCAGCCCAGCCCACAGCCCACGGGGTAGCACATGCTCTCACCTCTGCATTCTCTGATCAAAATATAAAGTTTCCTTTGCTTCTGAACCAAACTCAGTCTCGATCTGTTGGCTCCAATGACACTGGGCAGGGGGACACTTGTTGGGGTCCACTCTGGAGGATCAGTAACAGAAATTGAGAACATTGTAACTTCAATGAACAGATGTGTGAGCCAAACTGTAATTAACATAGAACAGTGTATAAGGCTCGGGTAAAATAAGATGTTTCTAACACTTCCATTTGATATTTCCATCACTTTATTATAAGCAAGTTCAGTGAAAGGTTTGTCTTATTTGTCAGGTCAATACTAGAGAAACGAAGTGATTTCTTTCCAAGGATGTACATCTAATAATCTTGGTTAAAGCTTCAATCTTGTTTTAAATGCTTTTCCATTGAAAATGATACCTCTCTTTCAGCTCTCCCATTTCTGAGAAGTATAAAATCTTATAATTTATTAAGACCAAATGGGAAAGGTGGGAGGAGGGATAAATTAACAGTTTGGGATTAACACATACACACTGCTATGTATAAAATCGATCATCAACAAGGAACTACTGTACAGCACAGGGAACTACACTCAATATTTTGCAATAACCTATAAGGGGAAATAATCTGAAAAAAGAATAGATATTTTTATTGACATCATCTATTAATGACAGTTAAAATGGAACCTAAGGGAAGCCAGTGGTGAGTGCTTCTGACCCTGAAGACTTCAATCATCTAAAGTTTGGACTCTGCCTACTTCCCAAGGCCCTTAATGAACCTATGTGTAGCCGTAGCTTAAAAAATTCCCCAGTTTGGGTTGTGGAGAGACACTGATTTTGAAAAAGCCCTGGTGTCCTCCTCACATGAATGGGACACTTCCTACACCTAAAACATGCCTGTCACACCCAGAGGATGGTATACCGTCTGATCAGGAAGAGTTTGGAAAAGGCATCTCATCTCCTCATCTCCTGGTGCTCGGGTTCACCCCTCCAGCGTCTTTACGAACACTCTCCCCACTTGGAGATGTCAGCACTGTCAACATCCTGTTTGGAATTTGTCCAGAGGATGAAGCAGAAGGAGGAGGAACAATGAGAGACAAGTCCTAGGTGTTCGGACAGGCACATGTCACTCTAATTTCCAATCAGGAAGACGAATTGACTAAAAGCTAGGGTTGCCCATGGAAACAGAATAGGGCTTGAGGAAATCCCGCTGCTTTGTGGTCAGTTCCCATAAACACAAGTTGAAAAATGGAACTCAGGGCCGCTAAAATTCACGAAACTGCAGAGTTGAAAATATCTCTCACTGAAAAATGTCTTGAGGAAAGTCAGAGAAAAGAACTTGTAAGCAACGGAGAATGGCAGGAAAGGGATTGGAAGAGGTAGAAAGGACTCACCATTAAGCACAAGAAAAGGGGCTGAACATTGCCAACATTGCAGTTGGCCAAAAAGGGTGTATGCGTCTTTTTCTGTATATATTCAAGAAAAGGGCATACACTTTTTTAGCCAACCAAACAGGTGGGCACTGGAAATCAGTACTACAAAACATATCACTTCGCATCAGTCAGAAGAGCCTTCCTCATAAAGTGTAAACACCAGAAATGCAGGACAGGGCAAGGAGAAAAGGGAGCCCTGTGAGGCTTATAGTGGAAATGTATATTGCCAATGGTCACTCTTGAGAAGTGTATTGTGTTTACTAAAGCATCTAAAAAATGAGCTACAGAGCACAGGGCACTTGCACTCATGGACGTATATCTTGGGAAAGACAAAAATGGAGAGGACACAGGCACCCCAATGTTTACCGCCTCTCTGTTTAAAAGATCCTCGACTAGGATATAATTTATATGTCTCTGGAGGGAAAAAATGGATAGAGGTGTGGCACTTATGTAGAGTGGAATATTACTCAGCCTGAAAATCAGTGAAATATGGCCAGTTGTAACAACCCCAGAGTAGTTACGTATGATCATTCAAAGTCACATAATTCAAAAAGAAAAAGACATACGATATTACTAATACATGGAATGTAAACGTGGCTACAAATGACCTGAATTACAAAACAGAATGGGGTCTCAAATTTAGAAGACCAACTTATGTTTGCTTAAGGAAAAAGGAGAGTTGGGGAGCTGCATAAAACCAGAGATTGAAATTAGCACAGATACCGTTCCATAAGCCAAATATGTAATAGAAAAAACCTACTCCCTGGTCAACGAAATGGACTCAACACGCCATATTCAACACCTACGAATACACCTGACTAGTAAGAATCTTCAAAATCATGGATTTATATGTCTCCGTAAGAGAATCAAGCGTGAGTACAGCGGCATGAACGCAGCAGTGAAAATGCGATAAATCCCATTATCAAAATAAATTACAAAAACAAAACACAATGAGAGTAAAATAGAGAGCAATTCTTAAATAATTCATTCAGGGCTTGTGATGCAACCTGGATTTACCACATCTACACCCAGAGCTGAGTGAGACATAAGGTTGGGCACTTCGGGCTGATAGCATTGTTGAGGTTCGATGAGCAAATGCAGACCCTTTGAAGTCATACTGCATGGTACCCATTCCATGGGTCCCAACTCTCCAGGTTTAAGGGATTCTTTCTTCAGCTAAAACATGCATGGGAAACCCACAGTATGGTGCACCGTGTGACCAGGAAAGCTTTTCAAATGCATCTCAGTTTTCGTCCCCTTTTACTCGGGTTCACCATTCCAGAACCTTTACTAACACTCTCCCCACTTGGGGAGTCAGTGCCTTTAACCTCCTGTTTGGCACAGTTTGCAATTTCTGCGCAAGATGAACAGGAATAGGGAGAACGAATGAGAGACTAGCAGTAAGTGTCTGCACGGGCAAATTTAATGCTCAATTCCCACCAGGAAGAGGAATTAACCAAAGGATCAGCATGCCGTGCCGGAACCAGATTAGGGCCTGAAGCAATCCTGCGGGTTTGCGCCCAGCTCACAAGTTGCGAGTTGAAGAAAGGAGCTCAGGGGCACTGTAACTCACAAACATGCAGAGTTATAAATGACAGCTATCGTCCAAAAATATATTGAAGGAAGGCTGCGAAGATGACTTGTAAGCGGGGCAGAATTGCAGGAAAACGATTTCAGGGGGTAGACGGGAATTGCATTTAAAGCATAGGAAAAGAGGCAGAACGTCGACAATGATGCTCTTGGCCAAAAAGTGTGTATGCGTTTTTTCCTGAATTTATTCAGGAAAAAAAGCATATGCACTTTTTGGCCAACCAAGCAAGCATGTTAAAGAAATCTGCACTACAATGAAGTCTCATTGCCCCCCGGGCAAAAGGGCCATCTGAAAAAAGTGTAAAGTCCAGAAAGGCAGCACAGGCAATGGAGAACAGGGAGCCTTGTTATGCTGATGGGCGGGATGTAAATTGCCAACAGCCACTCTGAAGAAGTGTTTGGTGTTTTCCGGAACACCTAAAAAACAGAGCAACGGAGCCTACGGCATTTCTACTTATGGTCCTATAGTTTAGGGACATTAAAATAAAAAACACACAGCCACCCCAAAGTGTCGGACGGCTCTATTTACAAGAACCTCGTCTACGGTACAAGGTAAATATCCCAGAATGTGAAAAATGGATAAAGAAGTTGTGGTACGTACATACAATGGAATATCACTCAGCAATGAAATCTATGTCATCAGGCCCGTCGCGGCATAATGAGTGGATTCAGGTACGATGATTCTAAGTGAAATAAGTCACACAGAAAATGAAACATCATAAGATATCACTAATACACGGAATGTAAACTTGTCTACACATGAACTGAATTACAAAACAGAACAGGGTCTCAAATTTAGAAAACCAACATATGCATGCTTAAGGGGAAAGGTGAGTTCGCGTGCTGCATAAAACCAGAGATAGAAATTAGCACAGATAACTTTCCATAAGCCAAATATGTCATAGTCAAGACCCACCACTTGCTCAACGAAATGGACTAAACACCACATATTCAACACCTAGGAATACACCTGACTAGTAAGAATCTTCAAACCCATGGATTCATATGCCTCCGTAAGAGAATGAAGTGTGTGTACAGCGGCATGAATGCAGCAGAGAAAATCCGATAAATCCAATTGTCAAAATGAATTACAAAAACAAAACACAAGGACAGTGAAATAGAGAGCAATTCTTAAATAATTCATTCAGGGCTTGTGATGCAACCTGGATTTACCACATACACACCCAGAGCTGAGTGAGACATAAGGTTGGACACTTTGGGCTGATAGCATTGTTGAGGTTCGATAAGCAAATGCAGACCCTATGAAGTCATACTGCATGGTAGCCATTCCATGGGTCCCAACTCTCCAGGTTTAATGGATTCTTCCTTCAGCTAAAACATGCATGGGAAACACACATTATGGTGCACCATGTGACGGGGAAACGTTTTCAAATGCATCTCAGTTTTCGTCTCGTTTTACTTGGGTACACCATTCCAGACCCTTTAATAACACTCTCCCCACTGGGAGAGTCTGTACCTTTAACCTCCGGTTTGGCACAGTTTGCAATTTCTGCGCAAGATGTACAAAAATAGGGAGAACCAATGAGAGACTAGGTGTAGGTGTCTGCACGGGCAAATTTAATGCTCATTTCCCACCAGGAAGAGGAATTAACCAAAGGCTCAGCATGCCGTGCCGGAACCAGTTTAGGGCCTGAAGCAATCCAGCAGTTTTGCGGCCAACTTACAATAAAGCAAGTTGAAGAAAGGAGCTCAGGGACACTGTAACTCACAAACCTGCAGAGTTATAAATGACAGCTATCGTCCAAAAATATATTGAAGGAAGGCTGCGAAGAGGACTTGAAAGCGGGGCAGAACTGCAGGAAAACGATTTCAGGGGCTAGACTGGAATTGCATTTAAAGCATAGGAAAAGAGGCAGAACGTCGACAATGATGCACTTGGCCAAAAAGGGCGTATGCGTGTTTTCCTGAATATATTCAGAAAACACGCATACGCCCTTTTTGGCCAACCAAGCATGCATGTTAAAGAATTCTGCACTAAAATGAAGTCCCACTGCCCCTCGGTCAAAAGGGCCATCTGAAAAAAGTGTAAAATCCAGAAATGTAGCACAGGCCATGGAGAACAGGGAGCCTTGTTATGCTGATGGGTGGGATGTAAATTTCCAAGAGCCACTCTGGAGAAGTGCATGGTTTTTCCTGAAACACCTAAAAAACAAAGCAACGGAGCCTACGGCACTTCCACTTATGGTCCTATAGATTAGGGAAATTAAAATCAAAAACACACAGCCACCCCAAAGTTTCAGACGGCTCTGTTTACAAGAACCTCGTCTACGGTACAAGTTAAATATCCCAGAAAGCGAAAAATGGATAAAGAAGTTGTGGTACGTACGTATAATGGAATATCACTCACCAATGAAATCTATGTCATCAGGCCCGTCGTGGCATAATGAGTGGATTGAGGTACGATGATTCTAAGTGAAATATGTCACACAGAAAATGAAACATCATAAGATATCACTAATACACGGAATGGAATCTTGGCTACACATGAACTGAATTACAAAACAGAACAGGGTCTCAAGTTGAGAAAACCAACTTATGTTTGCTTAAGGGGAAAGGTGAGTTGGGGTGCTGCATAAAACCAGAGATAGAAATTAGCACAGATACCATTCCATAAGTCAAATATGTAATAGTCAAGACCTACCCCTTGCTCAACGAAATGGGCTAAACACCCTATATTCAACGCCTAGGAATACACCTGACTAGTAAGAATCTTCAAACCCATGGATTTATATGTCTCCATAAGAGAATCAAGCGTGTGTACAGCTGCATGAAGGCAGCAGAGAAAATCCGATAAATCCCATTATCAAAATGAATTAAAAAAACAAAACACAATGACAGTGAAATAGAGAGCAATTCTTAAATAATTCATTCAGGGCTTGTGATGCAACCTGGATTTACCTCATCTACACCCAGAGCTGAGTGAGACATAAGGTTGGACACTTCGGGCTGATAGCATTGGTGAGGTTCGATGAGCAAATGCAGACCCTTTGAAGTCATACTGCATGGTACCCATTCCATGGGTCCCAACTCTCCAGGTTTAAGCGATTCTTCCTTCAGTTAAAACATGCATGGGAAACCCACAGTATGGTGCACCGTGTGACCGGGAAACGTTTTCAAATGCATCTCAGTTTTCGTCGACTTTTACACGGGTACACAATTCCAGACCCTTTACTAACACTCTCCCCACTTGGAGAGTCAGTGCCTTTAACCTGCTGTTTGGCACAGTTTGCAATTTCTGCGCAAGATGAACAGGAATAGGGAGATCCAATGAGAGACTAGCTGTAGGTTTCTGCACCGGCAAATTTAACGCTCATTTCACACCAGGAAGAGGAATTAACCAAATGCTCAGCATTTCATGCCGCAAAAAGATTAGGGCCTGAAGTAATCCTGCGGTTTTGGGGCCAGCTCACAAGAAAGCGATTTGTAGAAAGGAGCTCAGGGGCACTGTAATTCACAAACCTGCAGAGTTATAAATGACAGCTACCGTCCAAAAATATATTGAAGGAAGGCTGCGAAGAGGACTTGAAATCGGGGCAGAATTGCAGGAAAACGATTTCAGCGGGTAGACGGGAATTGCATTTAAAGCATAGGAAAAGAGGCAGAACGTCCACAATGATGCACTTGGCCAAAAAGGGCGTATGCGTTTTTTCCTGAATATATTCAGGAAAAAACGCATACGCCCTTTCTGGCCAACCAAGAAAGCATGTTAAAGATATCTGCACTACAATGAAGTCTCACTGCCCCCCGGTCAAAAGGGCCATCTGAAAAAAGTGTAAAATCCAGAAAGGCAGCACAGGCCATGGAGAACAGGGAGCCTTGTTATGCTGATCGGCGGGATGTAAATTGCCAACAGCCACTCTGGAGAAGTGTATGGTGTTTCCCGGAACACCGAAAAAACAAAGCTACGGAGCCTACGGCACTTGCACTTATGGTCCTATAGCTTAGGGAAATTAAAATAAAAAACACACAGCCACCCCAAAGTGTCGGACGGCTCTGTTTACAAGAACCTCATCTACGGTACAAGTTAAATATCCCAGAATGTGAAAAATGGATAAAGAAGTTGTGGTACGTACGTACAATGGAATATCACTCAGCAATGAAATCTATGTCATCAGGCCCGTCGCGGCATAATGAGTGGATTCAGGTACGATGATTCTAAGTGAAATAAGTCACACAGAAAATGAAACATCATAAGATATCACTAATACACGGAATGTAAACTTGGCTACACATGAACTGAATTACAAAACAGAACAGGGTCTCAAATTTAGAAAACCAACTTATGCTTGCTTAAGGGGAAAGGTGAGTTGGGGTGCTGCATAAAACCAGAGATAGAAATTAGCACAGATACCTTTCCATAAGCCAAATATGTAATAGTCAAGACCTACCCTTTGCTCAACAAACTGGACTAAACACCCCATGTTCAACGCCTAGGAATACACCTGACTACTAAGAATCTTCAAACCCATGGATTTATATGTCTCCGTAAGAGAATGAAGCGTGTGTACAGCGGCATGAATGCAGCAGAGAAAATCCGATAAATCCCATTATCAAAATGAATTACACAAACAAAACCCAAGGACAGTGAAATAGAGAGCAATTCTTAAATAATTCATTCAGGGCTTGTGATGCAACCTGGATTTACCACATCTACACCCAGAGCTGAGTGAGACATAAGGTTGGGCACTTCGGGCTGATAGCATTGGTGAGGTTCGATGAGCAAATGCAGACCCTTTGAAGTCATACAGCATGGTACCCATTCCATGGGTCCCAACGCTCCAAGTTTAAGGGATTCTTCCTTCAGCTAAAACATGCATGGGAAACCCACAGTATGGTGCACCGTGTGACTGGCAAACGTTTTCAAATGCATCTCAGTTTTCGTCTCGTTTTACTTGGGTACACCATTCCAGACCCTTTAATAACACTCTCCCCACTGGGAGAGTCTGTACCTTTAACCTCCGGTTTGGCACAGTTTGCAATTTCTGCGCAAGATGTACAAAAATAGGGAGAACCAATGAGAGACTAGGTGTAGGTGTCTGCACGGGCAAATTTAATGCTCATTTCCCACCAGGAAGAGGAATTAACCAAAGGCTCAGCATGCCGTGCCGGAACCAGTTTAGGGCCTGAAGCAATCCAGCAGTTTTGCGGCCAACTTACAATAAAGCAAGTTGAAGAAAGGAGCTCAGGGACACTGTAACTCACAAACCTGCAGAGTTATAAATGACAGCTATCGTCCAAAAATATATTGAAGGAAGGCTGCGAAGAGGACTTGAAAGCGGGGCAGAACTGCAGGAAAACGATTTCAGGGGCTAGACTGGAATTGCATTTAAAGCATAGGAAAAGAGGCAGAACGTCGACAATGATGCACTTGGCCAAAAAGGGCGTATGCGTGTTTTCCTGAATATATTCAGAAAACACGCATACGCCCTTTTTGGCCAACCAAGCATGCATGTTAAAGAATTCTGCACTAAAATGAAGTCCCACTGCCCCTCGGTCAAAAGGGCCATCTGAAAAAAGTGTAAAATCCAGAAATGTAGCACAGGCCATGGAGAACAGGGAGCCTTGTTATGCTGATGGGTGGGATGTAAATTTCCAAGAGCCACTCTGGAGAAGTGCATGGTTTTTCCTGAAACACCTAAAAAACAAAGCAACGGAGCCTACGGCACTTCCACTTATGGTCCTATAGATTAGGGAAATTAAAATCAAAAACACACAGCCACCCCAAAGTTTCAGACGGCTCTGTTTACAAGAACCTCGTCTACGGTACAAGTTAAATATCCCAGAAAGCGAAAAATGGATAAAGAAGTTGTGGTACGTACGTATAATGGAATATCACTCACCAATGAAATCTATGTCATCAGGCCCGTCGTGGCATAATGAGTGGATTGAGGTACGATGATTCTAAGTGAAATATGTCACACAGAAAATGAAACATCATAAGATATCACTAATACACGGAATGGAATCTTGGCTACACATGAACTGAATTACAAAACAGAACAGGGTCTCAAGTTGAGAAAACCAACTTATGTTTGCTTAAGGGGAAAGGTGAGTTGGGGTGCTGCATAAAACCAGAGATAGAAATTAGCACAGATACCATTCCATAAGTCAAATATGTAATAGTCAAGACCTACCCCTTGCTCAACGAAATGGGCTAAACACCCTATATTCAACGCCTAGGAATACACCTGACTAGTAAGAATCTTCAAACCCATGGATTTATATGTCTCCATAAGAGAATCAAGCGTGTGTACAGCTGCATGAAGGCAGCAGAGAAAATCCGATAAATCCCATTATCAAAATGAATTAAAAAAACAAAACACAATGACAGTGAAATAGAGAGCAATTCTTAAATAATTCATTCAGGGCTTGTGATGCAACCTGGATTTACCTCATCTACACCCAGAGCTGAGTGAGACATAAGGTTGGACACTTCGGGCTGATAGCATTGGTGAGGTTCGATGAGCAAATGCAGACCCTTTGAAGTCATACTGCATGGTACCCATTCCATGGGTCCCAACTCTCCAGGTTTAAGCGATTCTTCCTTCAGTTAAAACATGCATGGGAAACCCACAGTATGGTGCACCGTGTGACCGGGAAACGTTTTCAAATGCATCTCAGTTTTCGTCGACTTTTACACGGGTACACAATTCCAGACCCTTTACTAACACTCTCCCCACTTGGAGAGTCAGTGCCTTTAACCTGCTGTTTGGCACAGTTTGCAATTTCTGCGCAAGATGAACAGGAATAGGGAGATCCAATGAGAGACTAGCTGTAGGTTTCTGCACCAGCAAATTTAACGCTCATTTCACACCAGGAAGAGGAATTAACCAAATGCTCAGCATTTCATGCCGCAAAAAGATTAGGGCCTGAAGCAATCCTGCGGTTTTGGGGCCAGCTCACAAGAAAGCGATTTGTAGAAAGGAGCTCAGGGGCACTGTAATTCACAAACCTGCAGAGTTATAAATGACAGCTACCGTCCAAAAATATATTGAAGGAAGGCTGCGAAGACGACTTGTAAGTGGGGCAGAATTGCAGGAAAACGATTTCAGGGGGTAGACGGGAATTGCATTTAAAGCATAGGAAAAGAGGCAGAACGTTGACAATGATGCTCTTGGCCAAAAAGGGCGTATGCGTTTTTTCCTGAATATATTCAGGAAAAAACGCATACGCCCTTTTTGGCCAACCAAGCAAGCATGTTAAAGAAATCTGCACTACAATGAAGTCTCACTGCCCCCCGGTCAAAAGGGCCATCTGAAAAAAGTGTAAAATCCAGAAAGGCAGCACAGGCCATGGAGAACAGGGAGCCTTGTTATGCTGATCGGCGGGATGTAAATTGCCAACAGCCACTCTGGAGAAGTGTATGGTGTTTCCCGGAACACCGAAAAAACAAAGCTACGGAGCCTCCGGCACTTGCACTTATGGTCCTATAGCTTAGGGAAATTAAAATAAAAAACACACAGCCACCCCAAAGTGTCGGACGGCTCTGTTTACAAGAACCTCGTCTAAGGTACAAGTTAAATATCCCAGAATGTGAAAAATGGATAAAGAAGTTGTGGTACGTACGTACAATGGAATATCACTCAGCAATGAAATCTATGTCATCAGGCCCGTCGCGGCATAATGAGTGGATTCAGGTACGATGATTCTAAGTGAAATAAGTCACACAGAAAATGAAACATCATAAGATATCACTAATACACGGAATGTAAACTTGGCTACACATGAACTGAATTACAAAACAGAACAGGGTCTCAAATTTAGAAAACCAACATATGCTTGCTTAAGGGGAAAGGTGAGTTGGGGTGCTGCATAAAACCAGAGATAGAAATTAGCACAGATACCTTTCCATAAGCCAAATATGTAATAGTCAAGACCTACCCTTTGCTCAACAAAATGGACTAAACACCCCATGTTCAACGCCTAGGAATACACCTGACTAGTAAGAATCTTCAAACCCATGGATTTATATGTCTCCGTAAGAGAATGAAGCGTGTGTACAGCGGCATGAATGCAGCAGAGAAAATCCGATAAATCCCATTATCAAAATGAATTACACAAACAAAACCCAAGGACAGTGAAATAGAGAGCAATTCTTAAATAATTCATTCAGGGCTTGTGATGCAACCTGGATTTACCACATCTACACCCAGAGCTGAGTGAGACATAAGGTTGGGCACTTCGGGCTGATAGCATTGGTGAGGTTCGATGAGCAAATGCAGACCCTTTGAAGTCATACAGCATGGTACCCATTCCATGGGTCCCAACGCTCCAAGTTTAAGGGATTCTTCCTTCAGCTAAAACATGCATGGGAAACCCACAGTATGGTGCACCGTGTGACTGGCAAACGTTTTCAAATGCATCTCAGTTTTCGTCCCCTTTTACTCGGGTTCACCATTCCAGACGCCTTACGAACACTCTCCCCACTTGGAGAGTCAGTGCCTTTAACCTCCTGTTGGGCACAGTTTGCAATTTCTGCACAAGATGAAAAGGAATAGGGAGAACGAATGAGAGACTAACTCTAGGTGTCTGCACGGGCAAATTTAACGCTCATTTCCCACCAGGAAGAGGAATTAACCAAAGGCTCAGCATGCCGTGCCAGAACCAGACTAGGGCCTGAGGCAATCCTGTGGGTTTGCGGCCAGCTCACAAGATAGCGAGTTGAAGAAATGAGCTCAGGGGCACTGTAACTCACAAACCTGCAGAGTTATAAATGACAGCTATCGTCCAAAAATATATTGAAGGAAGGCTGCGAAGACGACTTTTAAGCAGGAAAGATTTGCAGGAAAACGATTTTAGGGGGTAGACGGGAATTGCATTTAAAGCATATGAAAAGAGGCAGAACGTCGACAATGATGCTCTTGGCCAAAAAGGGCGTATGCGTTTTTTCCTGAATATATTCAGGAAAAAACGCATACGCCCTTTTTGGCCAACCAAGCAAGCATGTTAAAGAAATCTGCACTACAATGAAGTCTCACTGCCCCCCGGTCAAAAGGGCCATCTGAAGAAAGTGTAAAATCCAGAAAGGCAGCACAGGCCATGGAGAACAGGGAGCCTTGTTATGCTGATGGGCGGGATGTAAATTGCCAACAGCCAGTCTGGAAAAATGTATGGTGTTTCCCGGAACATCTAAAAAACAAAGCAACGGAGCCTATGGCACTTCCCCTTATGGTCCTATAGCTTAGGAAAATTAAAATCAAAAACACACAGCCACCCAAAAGTGTCGGACGGCTCTGTTTACAAGAACCTCGTCTAAGGTACAAGTTAAATATCCCAGAATGTGAAAAATGGATAAAGAAGTTGTGGTACGTACGTACAATGGAATATCACTCAGCAATGAAATCTATGTCATCAGGCCCGTCGCGGCATAATGAGTGGATTCAGGTACGATGATTCTAAGTGAAATAAGTCACACAGAAAATGAAACATCATAAGATATCACTAATACACGGAATGTAAACTTGGCTACACATGAACTGAATTACAAAACAGAACAGGGTCTCAAATTTAGAAAACCAACTTATGCTTGCTTAAGGGGAAAGGTGAGTTGGGGTGCTGCATAAAACCAGAGATAGAAATTAGCACAGATACCTTTCCATAAGCCAAATATGTAATAGTCAAGACCTACCCCTTGCTCAACGAAATGGACTAAACACCCCATATTCAACGCCTAGGAATACACCTGACTAGTAAGAATCTTCAAACCCATGGATTTATATGTCTCCGTAACAGAATGAAGCGTGTGTACAGTGGCATGAAGGCAGCAGAGAAAATCCGATAAATCCCATTATCAAAATGAATTACACAAACAAAACACAAGGACAGTGAAATAGAGAGCAATTCTTAAATAATTCATTCAGGGCTTGTGATGCAACCTGGATTTACCACATCTACACCCAGAGCTGAGTGAGACATAAGGTTGGGCACTTCGGGCTGATAGCATTGGTGAGGTTCGATGAGCAAATGCAGACCCTTTGAAGTCATACAGCATGGTACCCATTCCATGGGTCCCAACTCTCCAAGTTTAAGGGATTCTTCCTTCAGCTAAAACATGCATGGGAAACCCACAGTATGGTGCACCGTGTGACTGGCAAACGTTTTCAAATGCATCTCAGTTTTCGTCCCCTTTTACTCGGGTTCACCATTCCAGACCCTTTACGAACACTCTCCCCACTTGGAGAGTCAGTGCCTTTAACCTCCTGTTGGGCACAGTTTGCAATTTCTGCGCAAGATGAAAAGGAATAGGGAGAACCAATGAGAGACTAGCTCTAGGTGTCTGCACGGGCAAATTTAACGCTCATTTCCCACCAGGAAGAGGAATTAACCAAAGGCTCAGCATGCCGTGCCGGAACCAGATTAGGGCCTGAGGCAATCCTGTGGGTTTGCGGCCAGCTCACAAGATAGCGAGTTGAAGAAATGAGCTCAGGGGCACTGTAACTCACAAAACTGCAGAGTTATAAATGACAGCTATCGTCCAAAAATATATTGAAGGAAGGCTGTGAAGACGACTTGTAAGTGGGGCAGAATTGCAGGAAAACGATTTCAGGGGGTAGACGGGAATTGCATTTAAAGCATAGGAAAAGAGGCAGAACGTCGACAATGATGCTCTTGGCCAAAAAGGGCGTATGCGTTTTTTCCTGAATATATTCAGGAAAAAACGCATACGCCCTTTTTGGCCAACCAAGCAAGCATGTTAAAGAAATCTGCACTACAATGAAGTCTCACTGCCCCCCGGTCAAAAGGGCCATCTGAAAAAAGTGTAAAATCCAGAAAGGCAGCACAGGCCATGGAGAACAGCGAGCCTTGTTATGCTGATGGGCGTGATGTAAATTGCCAACAGCCAGTCTGGAAAAATGTATGGTGTTTCCCGGAACATCTAAAAAACAAAGCAACGGAGCCTATGGCACTTCCCCTTATGGTCCTATAGTTTAGGAAAATTAAAATCAAAAACACACAGCCACCCAAAAGTGTCGGACGGCTCTGTTTACAAGAACCTCGTCTACGGTACATGTTAAATATCCCAGAATGTAAAAAATGGATAAAGAAGTTGTGGTACGCACGTACAATGGAATATCACTCAGCAATGAAATCTATGTCATCAGGCCCGTCGCGGCATAATGAGTGGATTCAGGTACGATGATTCTAAGTGAAATAAGTCACACAGAAAATGAAACATCATAAGATATCACTAATACACGGAATGTAAACTTGGCTACACATGAACTGAATTACAAAACAGAACAGGGTCTCAAATTTAGAAAACCAACTTATGCTTGCTTAAGGGGAAAGGTGAGTTGGGGTGCTGCATAAAACCAGAGATAGAAATTAGCACAGATACCTTTCCATAAGCCAAATATGTAATAGTCAAGACCTACCCCTTGCTCAACGAAATGGACTAAACACCCCATATTCAACGCCTAAGAATACACATGACTAGTAAGAATCTTCAAACCCATGGATTTATATGTCTCGGTAAGAGAAAGAAGCCCTTGTACAGTAGTATGAATGCAGCAGAGAAAATCCGATAAATCCCATTATCAAAATGAATTACAAAAACAAAACACAAGGACAGTGAAATAGAGAGCAATTCTTAAATAATTCATTCAGGGCTTGTGAAGCAACCTGGATTTACCTCATCTAAACTCAGAGCTGAGTGAGACATAAGGTTGGACACTTCGGGCTGATAGCATTGGTGAGGTTCGATGAGCAAATGCAGACCATTAGAAGTCATATTGCATGGTACCCATTCCATGGGTCCCAACTCTCCAGGTTTAAGCGATTCTTCCTTCAGCTAAAGCATGCATGGGAAACCCACAGTATGGTGCACCGTGTGACCGGGAAACGTTTTCACATGCATCTCAGTTTTTGTCCTCTTTTACTCGGGTTCACCATTCCAGACCCTTTACTAACACTCTCCGCACTTGGAGAGTCAGTGCCTTTAACCTCCTGTTTGGCACAGTTTGCAATTTCTGCGCAAGATGAACAGGAATAGGGAGAACCAATGAGAGACTAGCTGTAGGTGTCTGCACGGGCAAATTTAACGCTCATTTCCCACCAGGAAGAGGAATTAACCAAAGGCTCAGCATGCCGTGCCTGAACCAGATTAGGGCCTGAAGGAATCCTGCGGCTTTTCGGCCAGCTCAAAAGAAAGCAATTCGAAGAACGGAGCTCAGGGGCACTGTAATTCACAAACCTGCAAAGTTATAAATGACAGCTATCGTCCAAAAATATATTGAAGGAAGGCTGCGAAGAGGACTTGAAAGCGGGGCAGAATTCCAGGAAAACGATTTCAGGGGGTAGACTGGAATTGCATTTAAAGCATAGGAAAAGAGGCAGAACGTCGACAATGATGCTCTTAGCCAAAAAGTGCGTATGCGTTTTTTCCTGAATATATTCAGGAAAAAACGCATACGCCCTTTTTGGCCAACCAAGCAAGCATGTTAAAGAAATCTGCACTACAATGAAGTCTCACTGCCCCCCGGTCAAAAGGGCCATCTGAAAAAAGTGTAAAATCCAGAAATGCAGGACAAGTCATGGAGAACAGGGAGCCTTGTTATGCTGATGGTCAGGATGTAATTTGCCAACAGCCACTCTGGAGAAGTGTATGGTGTTTCCTGAAACACGTAGGAAACAAAGCAACACAGCCTATGGCACTTCCACATATGGTCCTATAGCATAGGGAAATTAAAATAAAACACACACAGCCACCCCAAAGTTTGGGACGGCTCTGTTTACAAGAACCTCGTCTACGGTACAAGTTAAATATCCGAGAAAGCAAAAAATGGATAAAGAAGTTGTGGTACGTACGTACAATGCAATATCACTCAGCAATTAAATCTACGTCACCAGGCCCGTAGAGGCATAATGAGTCGATTCAGGTAGGATGATTCTACGAGAGATAAGTCACACAGAAAAAGAAACATTATAAGATATCACTAATACACAGAATGTAAACTTGGCTACACATGAACTGAATTACAAAACAGAACAGGGTCTCAAATTCAGAAAACCAACTTATGCTTGCTTATGGGGAAAGGTGAGTTGGGGTGCTGCATAAAACCAGAGATTGAAATTAGCACAGATACCTTTCCATAAGCCAAATATATAATAGACAAGACCTACTCCTTGCTAAACGAAATGGGCTCAACACCCCATATTCAACGCCTGGGAATATACCTGACAAGTAAGAATCTTAAAACCCATGGATTTATATGTCTCCATAAGGAAATCAAGCATGTGTACAGCAGCCTGAACGCAGCAGTGAAAATCCGATAAATCCCATTATCAAAATAAATTTCAAAAACAAAACACAATGACAGTGAAATAGAGAGCAATTCTTAAATAATTCATTCAGGGCTTGTGATGCAACCTGGAATTACCACATCTACACCCAGAGCTGGGTGAGACATAAGGCTGGACAGTTCGGGCTGATAACATTGGTGAGGTTCGGTGAGCAAACGCAGACCCTTTGAAGTCACACTGCATGGTACCCATTCCATGGGTCCCAACTCTCCAGGTTTAAGGGATTCTTCCTTCAGCTAAAACATGCATGGGAAACCCAGAGTATGGTCCACCGTGTGATTGGGAAACGTTTTCAAATGCATCTCAGGTTTCGTCCCCTGGTACTCGGGCTCACGGTTCCAGACGCTTTACTAACACTCTCCCCACTTGGAGAGTCAGTGCCTTTAACCTCCTGTTTGGCACAGTTTGCAATTTCTGTGCAAGATGAACAGGAATAGGGAGAACCAATGAGAGACTAGCTGTAGGTGTCTGCACGGGCAAATGGAACGCTCATTTCCCACCAGGAAGAGTAATTAATCAAAGGCTCAGCATGCCCTGCCCGAGCCAGATTAGGGCCTGAAGCAATCCAGCGGTTTTGCGGCCAGCTCACAAGAAAGCGAGTTGAAGAAAGGAGCTCAGGGGCACTGTAATTCACAAACCTGCAGAGTTATGAATGACAGCTATCGTCCAAAAATGTATTGAAATAAGTCTTCGAAGAGGACTTGAAAGTGGGGCAGAATTTCAGGAAAACGATTTCAGGGGGTAGACTGGAATTGCACTTAAAGCATAGGAAAAGAGGCCGAATGTCGACAATGATGCACTTGGCCAAAAAGGGCGTATGCGTTTTTTCCTGAATATATTCAGGAAAAAACGCATATGCCCTTTTTGGCCAACCAAGCAAGCCTGTAAAGAAATCTGCACTACAATGAAGTCTCACTGCCCCCAGGTCACAAGGGCTATCTGAAAAAAGTGTAAAATCCAGAAAGGCAGGACAGGTCATGGAGAACAGGGAGCCTTGTTATGCTGATGGGCGGGATGTAAATTGCCAACAGCCACTCTGGAGAAGTGTATGGTGTTTCCTGAAACACGTAGGAAACAAAGCAACACAGCCTATGGCACTTTCACTTATGGTCCTGTAGCTTAGGGAAATTAAAATCAAAAACACACAGCCACCCCAAAGTTTGGGACGGCTCTGTTTACAAGAACCTCGTCTACGGTACAAGTTAAATATCCGAGAAAGCAAAAAATGGATAAAGAAGTTGTGGTACGTACGTACAATGGAATATCACTCAGCAATGAAATCTATGTCATCAGGCCCGTAGCGGCATAATGAGTGGATTCAGGTACGATGATTCTACGAGAAATAAGTCACACAGAAAAAGAAACATCATAAGATATCACTAATACACGGAATGTAAACTTGGCTACACATGAACTGAATTACAAAACAGAACAGGGTCTCAAATTTAGAAAACCAACTTATGCTTGCCTATGGGGAAAGGTGAGTTGGGGTGCTGCATATAACCAGAGATTGAAATTAGCACAGAGAGAACACCTACTGAAGGCTGGCAGAAGACCTCAGACCTCCCAAAAGGCAAGAAACTCCCCTCGTACCTGGGTAGGGCAAAAGAAAAAACAGAGACAAAAGAATAAGGAGGGAACCTGCAGCAGTGGGAGGGAGCTGTGAAGGAGGAAAAGTTTCCACACACTAGGAAGCCCCTCCGGGGGCGGAGACCGCGGGAGGCGGAGGGGGGAGCTTCGGGACCGCGGAGTAGTGCACAGCGAGGGGTGCGGAGGGCAAAGCGGGGAGATTCCCGCACAGAGGATCGGTGCCCACCGGCACTCACCAGCCCGAGAGGCTTGTCTGCTCACCCGCCGGGGCGGGCGGGGCTGCGAGCTGTGGCTCGGGTTTCGGTTTTGGACGGAGCTCAGGTAGAGGACTGGGGTTCGCGGCTTGAACATAGCCTAAAGGGGTTAGTGCACCACGACTAGCTGGGAGGGAGTTCGGGGAAAAGCCTGCACCTGCCGAAGAGGCAAGAGACTTTTTCTTCCCTCTTTGTTTCCTGGTGCGCGAGGAGAGAGGTTTAAGAGCGCTGCTTAAAGGAACTCCAGAGACGGGTGCGAGCCGCGGCTAAAAGCGCGAACCCCAGAGACGGGCGCGAGCCGCGGCTAAAAGCGCGAACCCCAGAGACGGGCGCGAGCCGTGGCTAAAAGCGCGGACCCCAGAAACGGGCGGGAGACGCTAAGGCTGCTGCTGCCGCCACCAAGGGGCCTGTGTGCGAGCACAGGTCACTCTCCACACCCCTCTTCCGCGGAGCCTGTGCAGCCCGCCACTGCCAGGTTCCCGGGAACCAGGGACAACTTCCCCGGGAGAACGCACGGCGGGCCTCAGGCTGGTGCAACGTCACACCGGCCTCTGCCGCAACGTCACGCCGCCTCTGACGCCGCAGGCCCGCCCCGCACGCAGTGCCCCTCCTCGCCCCCCCCCCGGGCCT
Source organism: Delphinapterus leucas (assembly GCF_059928025.1). Taxonomy (NCBI): domain Eukaryota; kingdom Metazoa; phylum Chordata; class Mammalia; order Artiodactyla; family Monodontidae; genus Delphinapterus; species Delphinapterus leucas. Next base: position 3,445,781 of record NC_143129.1, read on the forward strand.
GAGTGAGCCAGAGCCCCCGAATCAGCGGCTCCTTTAACCCTGTCCTGTCTGAGCAAAAAACAGACGCCCTCCAGCGACCTACACGCAGAGGCAGGGCCAAATCTAAAGCTGAGCTCCTTCCTGTAAGCTGTGAGAACAAAGAAGAGAAAGGGAAATCTCTCCCAGCAGCCTCAGAAGCAGCGGATTAAAGCTCCACAATCAACTTGATATACCCTGCATCTGTGGAATACCTGAATAGACAAGGAATGATCCCAAATTGAAGAGGTGGAATTTAGGAGCGAGATCTATGATTTTTTTCCCTTCTCCTCTTTTTGTGAATGTGTACGTGTATGCTTCTGTGTGAGACCGTGCCTGTATACTCTTGCTTCCACCATTTGTCCTAGGGCTCTATCTGTCCATGGTTTTTTAAAAAACTTTTTTTCTCAATAATTAATTTTAATTGTAATAACTTTATTATACTTTACCTTCGTTCTTTCTTTCTTTCTTTCCTTCCTTCCTTCCCTCCTTTAGACAACGAATCACCCCAAATTGAGGAGGTGGTCTCTGAGAGCAAGATTTATGATTTTTCCCCCTTTACCTCTTTTTGTGAAGGTGTATGTGTATGCTTCTGTGTAAGATTTTCTCTGTATAGCTTTGCTTCCAACATTTGTCCTAAGGTTCTATCCGTCCCTCTTTTTTTTTTTTTCTAAATATTTTTTAATTCAATAACTATATTATACTTTATTTTATTTTTACTTATCTTCTTTCTTTCTGTCTTTTTTCCTTCTTTCCCTCCTTCCTTCCTTCCTTCCTTCCTCCCTCCCTCCCTCCTTTCTTTCCTTCTTTGCTTCTTTCTTCCTTCCTTCCTTTCCTCCTTTCCTTCTTTCTTTCCTCATACTTCTACTAATTCTCTCTACTTTTTCTCCCTTTTATTCTGAGCCGTGTGGATGAAAGGCTCTTGGTGCTCCAGCCAGGAGTCAGGGCTCTGCCTCTGAGGTAGGAGAGCCAACTTCAGGGCACTGGTCAACAAGAGGCCACCCAGCTCCACATAATATTAAATGGTGGAAATCTCCCAGTGACCTCCATCTTAACACCAGCACCCAGCTTCACTCAACGACCAGCAAGCCACAGTGCTAGACAACCTATGCCAAACAACTAGCAAAACAGGAACACAACCCCACCCATTAGCAGAGAGGCTGCCGAAAATCATAATAAGGCCACAGACACCCCAAAACACACCACCAGAAGTGAACCTGCCCACTAAAGAGACAAGATCCAGCCTCATCCACCAGAACACAGGCACTAGTCCCCTCCACCAGGAAGCCTACACAACCCACTGAAACAACCTTATCCACTGGAGACAGACATCAAAAACAACGGGAACACGTACGTGCAGCCTGCAAAAAGGAGACCCCAAACACAGTAAGATAAGCAAAATGAGAAGACAGAAAAACACACAGCAGATGAAGGAGCAAGATAAAAATGCACCAGACCTAACAAATGAAGAAGAAATAGGCAGTCTACCTGAAAAAGAATTCAGAATAATGATAGTAAGGATGATCCGAAATCTTGGAAGTAGAATGGACAAAATGCAAGAAACAGTTAACAAGGACCTAGAAGAAATAAAGATGAAACAAGCAATGATGAACAATGCAATAAATGAAATTAAAAGTACTCTAGATGGGATCAATAACAGAATAACTGAGGCAGAAGAACGGATAAGTGACCTGGAAGATAAAATAGTGGAAATAACTACTGCAGAGCAGAATAAAGAAAAAAGAATGAAAAGAACTGAGGACAGTCTCAGAGACCTCTGGGACAACATTAAACGCAACAACATTCGAATTATAGGGGTTCCAGAAGAAGAAGAGAAAAAGAAAGGGACTGAGAAAATATTTGAAGAGATTATAGTTGAAAACTTCCCTAATATGGGAAAGGAAATAGTTAATCAAGTCCAGGAAGCACAGAGAGTCCCATACAGGATAAATATAAGGAGAAATACGCCAAGACACATATTAATCAAACTGTCAAAAATTAAATACAAAGAAAGCATATTAAAAGCAGCAAGGGAAAAACAACAAATAACACACAAGGGAATCCCCATAAGGTTAACAGCTGATCTCTCAGCAGAAACCCTACAAGCCAGAAGGGAGTGGCAGGACATACTGAAAGTGATGTAGGAAAAAAACCTGCAACCAAGACTACTCTACCCAGCAAGGATCTCATTCAGATTTGATGGAGAAATTAAAACCTTTACAGACAAGCAAAAGCTGAGAGAGCTCAGCACCACCAAACCAGCTTTACAACAAATGCTAAAGGAACTTCTCTAGACAAGGAACACAAGAGAAGGAAAAGACCTATAATAACGAACCCAAAACAATATAGAAAATGGGAATAGGAACATACATATCGATAATTACCTTAAATGTAAATGGACTGGGGGACCTTGAAGATGGCGGAAGAGTAAGACGCGGAGATCGCCTTCCTCCCCACGGATACACCAGAAATACATCTACACGTGGAACAACTCCTACAGAACACCTACTGAAGGCTGGCAGAAGACCTCAGACCTCCCAAAAGGCAAGAAACTCCCCACGTACCTGGGTAGGGCAAAAGAAAAAAAGAAAAAACAGAGACAAAAGAATAAGGACGGCACCTGCGCCAGTGAGAGGGAGCTGTGAAGGAGGAAAAGTTTCCACACACTAGGAAGCCCCTCCGCGGGCGGAGACTGCGGGAGGCGGAGGGGGGGGCTTCGGGACCGAGGAGTAGTGCACAGCGACGGGTGCGGAGGGCAAAGCGGGGAGATTCCCGCACAGAGGATCGGTGCCGACCGGCACTCACCAGCCCGAGAGGCTTGTCTGCTCACCCGCCCGGGCGGGCGGGGCTGCGAGCTGAAGCTCGGGTTTCGGTTTTGGACGGAGCGCAGGGAGAGGACTGGGGTTGGCGGCTTGAACATAGCCTGAAGGGGTTAGTGCACCACGACTAGCCGGGAGGGAGTTCGGGGAAAAGCCTGCACCTGCCGAAGAGGCAAGAGACTTTTTCTTCCCTCTTTGTTTCCTGGTGCGCGAGGAGAGGGGTTTAAGAGCGCTGCTTAAAGGAACTCCAGAGACGGGCGCGAGCCGCGGCTAAAAGCGCGAACCCCAGAGACGGGCGCGAGCCGCGGCAAAAAGCGCGAACCCCAGAGACGGGCGCGAGCCGCGGCTAAAAGCGCGGACCCCAGAGACGGGCGGGAGACGCTAAGGCTGCTGCTGCCGCCACCAAGGGGCCTGTGTGCGAGCACAGGTCACTCTCCACACCCCTCTTCTGCGGAGCCTGTGCAGCCCGCCACTGCCAGGTTCCCGGGAACCAGGGACAACTTCCCCGGGAGAACGCACGGCGGGCCTCAGGCTGGTGCAACGTCACGCCGGCCTCTGCCGCAACGTCACGCCGCCTCTGACGCCGCAGGCCCGCCCCGCACGCAGTGCCCCTCCTTCCCCCCCCTCACCCCCGGCCTGAGTAAGCCTGAGCCCCCGAATCAGCGGCTCCTTTTACCCCGTCCTGTCTGAGCAAAAAACAGACGCCCTCCAGCGACCTACACGCAGAGGCAGGGCCAAATCCAAAGCTGAGCTCCTGTGAGCTGTGAGAACAAAGAAGAGAAAGGGAAATCTTTCCCAGCAGCCTCAGAAGCAGAGGATTAAAGCTCCACAATCAACTTGATATACCCTGCATCTGTGGAATACCTGAATAGACAAGGAATGATCCCAAATTGAAGAGGTGGAATTTAGGAGCGAGATCTATGATTTTTTTCCCTTCTCCTCTTTTTGTGAATATGTACGTGTATGCTTATGTGTGACATCTTGTCTGTATACTCTTGCTTCCACCATTTGTCCTAGGGCTCTATCCGTCCATGGTTTTTAAAAAAAAAAAAAATTTTTTTTCTCAATAATTAATTTTAATTGTAATAACTTTATTATACTTTACCGTCGTTCCTTCTTTCTTTCTTTCTTTCTTTCCATCCTTCCCTCCTTTAGACAACGAATCACCCCAAATTGAGGAGGTGGTCTCTGAGAGCAAGATTTATGACTTTTCCCCCTTTACCTCTTTTTGTGAAGGTGTATGTGTATGCTTCTGTATAAGATTTTCTCTGTATAGCTTTGCTTCCAACATTTGTCCTAAGGTTCTATCCGTCCCTCTTTTTTTTTTTTTCTAAATATTTTTTAATTCAATAACTATATTATACTTTATTTTATTTTTACTGTATCTTCTTTCTTTCTGTCTTTTTTCCTTCTTTCCCTCCTTCCTTCCTTCCTTCCTTCCTCCCTCCCTCCCTCCTTTCTCTCCTTCTTTGCTTCTTTCTTCCTTCCTTCCTTTCCTCCTTTCCTTCTTTCTTTCCTCATACTTCTACTAATTCTCTCTACTTTTTCTCCCTTTTATTCTGAGCCGTGTGGATGAAAGGCTCTTGGTGCTCCAGCCAGGAGTCAGGGCTCTGCCTCTGAGGTAGGAGAGCCAACTTCAGGACACTGGTCAACAAGAGACCTCCCAGCTCCACATAATATTAAACGGTGGAAATCTCCCAGTGACCTCCATCTTAACACCAGCACCCAGCTTCACTCAACGACCAGCAAGCCACAGTGCTAGACAACCTATGCCAAACAACTAGCAAAACAGGAACACAACCCCACCCATTAGCAGAGAGGCTGCCTAAAATCATAATAAGGCCACAGACACCCCAAAACACACCACCAGACGTGAACCTGCCCACTAGAGAGACAAGATCCAGCCTCATCCACCACAACACAGGCACTAGTCCCCTCCACCAGGAAGCCTACACAACCCACTGAAACAACCTTAGCCACTGAAGACAGACATCAAAAACAACGGGAACTACGAACGTGCAGCCTGCAAAAAGGAGACCCCAAACACAGTAAGATAAGCAAAATGAGAAGACAGAAAAACACACAGCAGATGAAGGAGCAAGATAAAAATGCACCAGACCTAACAAATGAAGAGGAAATAGGCAGTCTACCTGAAAAAGAATTCAGAATAATGATAGTAAGGATGATCCGAAATCTTGGAAGTAGAATGGACAAAATGCAAGAAGCAGTTAACAAGGACCTAGAAGAAATAAAGATGAAACAAGCAATGATGAACAACGCAATAAATGAAATTAAAAGTACTCTAGATGGGATCAATAACAGAATAACTGAGGCAGAAGAACGGATAAGTGACCTGGAAGATAAAATAGTGGAAATAACTACTGCAGAGCAGAATAAAGAAAAAAGAATGAAAAGAACTGAGGACAGTCTCAGAGACCTCTGGGACAACATTAAACGCAACAACATTCGAATTATAGGGGTTCCAGAAGAAGAAGAGAAAAAGAAAGGGACTGAGAAAATATTTGAAGAGATTATAGTTGAAAACTTCCCTAATATGGGAAAGGAAATAGTTAATCAAGTCCAGGAAGCACAGAGAGTCCCATACAGGATAAATACAAGGAGAAATACGCCAAGACACATATTAATCAAACTGTCAAAAATTAAATACAAAGAAAGCATATTAAAAGCAGCAAGGGAAAAACAGCAAATAACACACAAGGGAATCCCCATAAGGTTAACAGCTGATCTCTCAGCAGAAACCCTACAAGCCAGAAGGGAGTGGCAGGACATACTGAAAGTGATGAAGGAGAAAAACCTGCAACCAAGGCTACTCTACCCAGCAAGGATCTCATTCAGATTTGATGGAGAAATTAAAACCTTTACAGACAAGCAAAAGCTGAGAGAGTTTAGCACCACCAAACCAGCTTTACAGCAAATGCTAAAGGAACTTCTCTAGACAAGGAACACAAGAGAAGGAAAAGACCTATAATAACGAACCCAAAACAATATAGAAAATGGGAATAGGAACATACATATCGATAATTACCTTAAATGTAAATGGACTAAATGCTCCCACCAAAAGACACAGATTGGCTGAATGGATACAAAAACAAGACCCTTATATATGCTGTCTACAAGAGACCCACTTCAGACCTAGAGACACATACAGACTGAAAATAAGGGGATGGAAAAAGATATTCCATGCAAATGGAAACCAAAAGAAAGCTGGAGTAGCAATTCTCATATCAGACAAAATAGACTTTAAAATAAGGACTATTACAAGAGACAAAGAAGGACACTACATAATGATAAAGGGATCGATCCAAGAAGAAGATATAACAATTGTAAATATTTATGCACCCAACATAGGAGCACCTCAATACATAAGGCAAATACTAACAGCCATAAAATGGGAGATCGACAGTAACACATTCATAGTAGGGGACTTTAACACCCCACTTTCACCCATGGACAGATCATCCAAAATGAAAATAAATAAGGAAACACAAGCTTTAAATGATACATTAAACAAGATGGACTTAATTGATATTTATAGGACACTCCATCCAAAAACAACAGAATACACATTTTTCTCAAGTGCTCATGGAACATTCTCCAGGATAGACCATATCTTGGGTCACAAATCAAGCCTTGGTAAATTTAAGAAAATTGAAATTGTATCAAGTATCTTTTCTGACCACAACGCCATGAGACTAGATATCAATTACAGGAAAAGATCTGTAAAAAATACAAACACATGGAAGCTAAACAATACACTACTTAATAATGAAGTGATCACTGAAGAAATCAAAGAGGAAATAAAAAAATACCTAGAAACAAATGACAATGGAGACACAACGACCCAAAACCTATGGGATGCAGCAAAAGCAGTTCTAAGGGGGAAGTTTATAGCAATACAAGCCCACCTTAAGAAGCAGGAAACATCTCGAATAAACAACCTAACCTTGCACCTCAAGCAATTAGAGAAAGAAGAACAAAAAAACCCCAAAGCTAGCAGAAGGAAAGAAATCATAAAAATCAGATCAGAAATAAATGAAAAAGAAATGAAGGAAACGATAGCAAAGATCAATAAAACTAAAAGCTGGTTCTTTGAGAAGATAAACAAAATAGATAAACCAGTAGCCAGACTCATCAAGAAAAAAAGGGAGAAGACTCAAATCAATAGAATTAGAAATGAAAAAGGAGAAGTAACAACTGACACTGCAGAAATAAAAAAAATCATAAGAGATTACTACAAGCAACTCTATGCCAATAAAATGGACAATCTGGAAGAAATGGACAAATTCTTAGAAATGCACAACCTGCCAAGACTGAATCAGGAAGAAATAGAAAATATGAACAGACCAATCACAAGCACTGAAATTGAAACTGTCATTAAAAATCTTCCAACAAACAAAAGCCCAGGACCAGATGGCTTCACAGGTGAATTCTATCAAACGTTTAGAGAAGAGCTAACACCTCTCCTTCTCAAACTCTTCCAAAATATAGCAGAGGGAGGAACACTCCCAAATTCCTTCTACGAGGCCACCATCACCTTGATACCAAAACCAGACAAGGATGTCACAAAGAAAGAAAACTACAGGCCAATATCACTGATGAACATAGATGCAAAAATCCTCAACAAAATACTAGCAAACAGAATCCAACAGCACATTAAAAGGATCATACACCATGATCAAGTGGGGTTTATTCCAGGAATGCAAGGATTCTTCAATATACGCAAATCTATCAATGTGATAAACCATATTAACAAATTGAAAGAGAAAAACCATATGATCATCTCAATAGATGCAGAGAAAGCTTTTGACAAAATTCAACACCCATTTATGCTAAAAACCCTGCAGAAAGTAGGCATAGAGGGAACTTTCCTCAACATAATAAAGGCCATATATGACAAGCCCACAGCAAACATCATCCTCAATGGTGAAAAACTGAAAGCATTTCCACTAAGATCAGGAACAAGACAAGGTTGCCCACTCTCACCACTCTTATTCAACATAGTTTTGGAAGTTTTAGCCACAGCAATCAGAGAAGAAAAGGAAATAAAAGGAATCCAAATCGGAAAAGAAGAAGTAAAGCTGTCACTGTTTGCAGATGACATGATACTATACATAGAGAATCCTAAAGATGCTACCAGAAAACTACTAGAGCTAATCAATGAATTTGGTAAAGTAGCAGGATACAAAGTTAATGCACAGAAATCTCTGGCATTCCTATATACTAATGATGAAAAATCTGAAAGTGAAATCAAGAAAACACTCCCATTTACCATTGCAACAAAAAGAATAAAATATCTAGGAATAAACCTACCTAAGGAGACGAAAGACCTGTATGCAGAAAATTATAAGACACTGATGAAAGAAATTAAAGATGATACAAATAGATGGAGAGATATACCATGTTCTTGGATGGGAAGAATCAACCTTGTGAAAATGACTCTACTACCCAAAGCAATCTACAGATTCAATGCAATCCCTATCAAACTACCACTGGCATTTTTCACAGAACTAGAACAAAAAATTTCACAATTTGTATGGAAACACAAAAGACCCCGAATAGCCAAAGCAATCTTGAGAACGAAAAAAGGAGCTGGAGGAATCAGGCTCCCTGACTTCAGACTATACTACAAAGCTACAGTAATCAAGACAGTATGGTACTGGCACAAAAACAGAAATATAGATCAATGGAACAGGATAGAAAGCCCAGCGATAAACCCACGCACATATGGACACCTTATCTTTGATAAAGGTGGCAGGAATGTACAGTGGAGAAAGGACAGCCTCTTCAATAAATGGTGCTGGGAAAACTGGACAGGTACATGTAAAAGTATGAGATTAGATCACTCCCTAACACCATACACAAAAATAAGCTCAAAATGGATTAAAGACCTAAATGTAAGGCCAGAAACTATCAAACTCTTAGAGGAAAACATAGGCAGAACACTCTATGACATAAATCACAGCAAGATCCTTTCTGACCCACCTCCTAGAGTAATGGAAATAAAAACAAAAATAAACAAATGGGACCTAATGAAACTTCAAAGCTTTTGCACAGCAAAGGAAACCATAATCAAGACCAAAAGACAACCCTCAGAATGGGAGAAAATATTTGCAAATGAAGCAACTGACAAAGGTTTAATCTCCAAAATTTACAAGCAGCTCATGCAGCTCAATAACAAAAAAACAAACAACCCAATCCAAAAATGGGCAGAAGACCTAAATAGACATTTCTCCAAAGAAGATATACAGAATGCCAACAAACACATGAAAGAATGCTCAACATCATTAATCATTAGAGAAATGCAAATCAAAACTACAATGAGATATCATCTCACACCAGTCAGAATGGCCATCATCAAAAAATCTAGAAACAATAAATGCTGGAGAGGGTGTGGAGAAAAGGGAACACTCTTGCACTGCTGGTGGGAATGTGAATTGGTTCAGCCACTATGGAGAACAGTATGGAGGTTCCTTAAAAAACTACAAATAGAATTACCATATGACCCAGCAATCCCACTACTGGGCATATACCCTGAGAAAACCAAAATTCAAAAAGAGTCATGTACCAAAATGTTCATTGCAGCTCTATTTACAATAGCCCGGAGATGGAAACAACCTAAGCGCCCATCATCGGATGAATGGATAAAGAAGATGTGGCACATATATACAATGGAATATTACTCAGCCATAAAAAGAAACGAAATTGAGCTATTTGTAATGAGGTGGATAGACCTAGAGTCTGTCATACAGAGTGAAGTAAGTCAGAAAGAAAAAGACAAATACCGTATGCTAACGCATATATATGGAATTTAAGGGGGAAAAAATGTCATGAAGAACCTAGGGGTAAGACAGGAATAAAGACGCAGACCTACTGGAGAACGGACTTGAGAATATGGGGAGGGGGAAGGGTGAGCTTTGACAGGGTGAGAGAGAGTCATGGACATATACACACTAACAAACGTAGTAAGGTAGATAGCTAGGGGGAAGCAGC